>NC_046663.1:53370623-53380161 GCF_010883055.1 Belonocnema kinseyi
CTCAATTTATATGCTGATTTATGTGATTTATATGCTCCAATCCGTTTCCTTTTTTGTAATAAATAACCATTATATATATCATGGTTATTTATAACAAGAAAGGAAACGGATTGTAGCATTTTAGCAGACAATCATCTCGGATTGTTTAGTCATGACACTGTAGCTGTATATAAGTTTCAAAAGCGCATCATCGAGTACCTCCAGAAGAAATTCAGCGCTGTCGACAAGATTTATTATGTAACAGAAGGAGCTGCGCAGCATTTTAAGAATAATTATGCCTTCAGTAATCTTTTAAATCACAAACAACAATTGGAATTTCTGCAGAAACACATTTATCCAAGCAACTACACATGGAAAAGGTCCAAGCGACGGGATTAGTGAAATTGCCGCTTGCGGCAGAAGCTAGCGCTCTGCATAGAATTCAATCGTAACTACGATGGATTTATTCGGACGGGCTAAGAAACATTTAAAGGGAACAGTAATTCCTTTCAGTCCAAAAGAAGATCATTTAGAGGTGAACAAAAAACTGAAAACTAGATTCACTAAAGCAATTACCATTCCTGGCACCCTATAAAATACCACGCATTCATTCCAAACGTAAACGGACAAGCGCAACTTAAAAAACTTAATTCGCAACAGAACATGATCTGTTTTCGAAGACAGTCAAAAAGCCTTAAGTTCAGAAAAGCAAGAAATGTGAGAAAAAAGGCGAAATAAATAAATTATTATGAATTTAGTTCAGCTTCTCTTAAGAATCATGCATTCAGCCAAGTCCCGGCTAGCCTGTCCGAGCGCGCGAGGGAGAGTTTCGATTGGATACATTCGCATAAATGCATAACTATTATCAGTCCCACGATTTCGACTAACATTTTTATTGGTAAAAAGTCAAGCCATGAAAACTCTTTTCGAAATTAACATTTCTTAACTATTATGTTGATTTATTATGCTTAAGCATGAAATGCTAACCCTTTTTAAATTTGCACATACTTGAACTAAATTATTCACTTATCGAATCTTGCTCTTTAATGAGTCTTAACAGCTGATATTCCTTTCGACAGCTGATTGACTACACAGAGAAAAAGTGGTTTTTGAAATCAGAGGTGAAAGTACTATGTCACATAGTAAAGTTTTACACGAACTAGGTGAATAGTGGAAAGAACATAAAATTTGGATAAAAAGTGTTATTACACAGGATTTAGAACTATTTCTGCATGGTAAAAATGATTATTTTTCTAAATGATAAGATTAGCAATATTTTAAAGTTCTGAACGCTAAAGATCGTGGGGTATTTTGAGAGGTATCTATGTATTTTATCTGATCCTAAAAAGCATTTTTTATCTGCCTGCTCAAAATATAATACCTTATGTACAGTAACACTAAATATAATGTAAGGAGGACGAAATGAATATTTTTAGAATAATATTTATGATGAAGGAGAAGACATCACACTACATTACATGAAAAAAATGCCTTGTATCCGATAGCAATTTTCGCTATAAATGACAAACATTATTTGCCATCAACCATTGCACAAAATGAATAGTTGTGAGAGTACTAACCCATGTGGAAATCAGCCCAACTTAGCCCAGCTAATAATTGGGCGCCAATCGGACCCCAACTGGGCAGCCTAATTAACAAAAAGTGAAATTACTTCACAAATTATTTTAATTAAATAATTACGTAGGTGCAATCCAACCCAAATCTTGAAACTTGACCAATCATTCCGAATTTCTAATGATTAAAACTTATGTTGATAAAGCCAGTGAGTGTTTGATTCTGTGCTTGGGCGTATATTGGGTTTACTCATAGAACGCCCAAAGTGGGTACTATCAGAGCAAACCAGTCGGGCACCAACTGGGCAGCCCAATTAAAAAAAGTGAAATTAATTCACAAATTATTTTATTTAAATAATTACGTGGATGAAATCCGGCCGAAATCCTGAAACTTTTCCAATTATTCCGAATTTTTAAGCATCGAAACTCATTTTGATAAAACCGATCAGTGTTTGATTTCTTGATTGGGCTTTCATTGGGTATACCCATAGAACGCCCATAGTGGGTGTTCTAAATTAATTAATACGTTATTTTAATAAAATGAGTAAGTGAATGCAATCTCATCGAAATCCTGGAACGTTTCCAATTATTCCGAGTGGTTGCAATCCCAGCCAAATCCTGAAACTATTCCAATTATTCCGAAATTTGAATGGTCAAAACTAATGCAGATAAAGTCGATCAGTGTTTGATTTTTTTACTTAATTGGGCTTAAATTGGGCTCACCCGCAGAACGCCAAAAGTAAGCACTATTGGAGCAAACGAGCCTGGTCGCACAAAATGTGACTCCAGTTATATCGATAGGGGGCAGTAGAGAGATAAAATATCGGCTGTACGATCAAAAACAATAAAAAGCTTGAATATGAGGTAAAGTATTGTAAGAACGTCAGCCATCTTGGCTTGACTTTATACATGATCCAGAATCAGACCATTATGATCTCCAAAGTCGATCATTCTCTACGGCCGATCAAAATGCTCTTGAATTCGGTATCATTTTTGTTGCATATAAAAATGATATTAATTTCGGTATCATTTTGAACCATTTTTTACTGTGTACTTTGAAAGAAAATAACATAATATAATTAACTTTTCTACCTAGCGTTAAGAGCTATCAAAAATGCCACACTTCATATTTCAAGCAATTACAATTACTATTTGGTATAGTTCTAGAAATGATTCAATACAGGACTTTTAGGTATTTAGGAAAGTTCAATTTACCATGTATCATAGTATGA
Source organism: Belonocnema kinseyi (assembly GCF_010883055.1). Taxonomy (NCBI): domain Eukaryota; kingdom Metazoa; phylum Arthropoda; class Insecta; order Hymenoptera; family Cynipidae; genus Belonocnema; species Belonocnema kinseyi. The sequence continues at coordinate 53,373,409 of NC_046663.1, forward strand.
AATCTATTTTTACTATGGTTCTCGCAGGTGTCTGGCAAAAGCACACAAAACAGTTTGAAGTAGTCGAATTTACCATGTAATAATAAGGCTACTCTGCACGGGATACACAGGTATCTATAGTAGTTATACCTACTACCTGACTAGGGTCAAGTTTACTATGTGACCAAGTACAATTAACTCTTAAATCAGTTAGAAAAACTATGTTTATGTGCACTGTGTATTAGTAATAATGATTGAAACTACTATGTAGCATAACATATGATGCTGTTTTTGTTGGTGTAAAATCCCTTGACTTCATACTATACATTATTTTGGTGAAACATTACAAACTACTATTAAGCTCTATTGTTTCACCAGTTTACTATGTGAAATAATGAAAACTTCTAAAATTCTCAGCACAATTAAAGAACTATTTTTCTCCGTGTGATTCTACTACGACTTACGTTAGATATCAAAGGCGAACAGAATTGACCAATTAGGTTTAGTAACTACGGATGAAGTGAGCGTTATGATTTCGTATATGAAGCTAGCCGAAATGCATGTCGTTATTATAATAAGAATCCAGACACATTCGACTCAATTTAATGGGAACGATTTTCATGTGTAACAATTTAAACAAAGTAAAAAAGAATATTTAAAATGCTCATAATTGTTTTTTGTATTAAATTCACGAAATTACTCAATAACAATTTCAAACCTTAGGACTTATAAGTTATTTACATGCATTGCTTACTCAAATTCCATGAGCTTTTAGCCAAACTTAAAGAATAAGTTCCCATTGAGGGAGGCTCATTATTTCGATCACATGTACAATGTGCCTCGTTAACTGTTTCCAGTGAATCTAATCGTAAGTAGCTACACGCGCAGTATAATCGGTATAGTAAACATAGTGATTACGCGTTTCCGCGACCACGTCAGTGTTCGTTTTCAAAAGTGAGTAACTTCAAACACTTGTGCGTAAAAAGATATTTTTTTTTCTGTTTTTAATTTGAAGGACCCATGTGCGGCATTATAATGCCCATTTTCTTCAATGCGAATTTAATTTTATGTTCAAGTTGGCTGAGCTTAATTCGCGAAATGCGTGATGTTTACGTGCAGCTGCAAACTCTTCGCTTGATTTTGCTTCGAGTTAAACTTGTAAAATAGTTACTGGCTCACTGCTAAGTACACATACTTCCTTTTCGTACTTTTATGCATAATTTCGATTCATTTTTAGAGGACATTTTTTGAAAAAACAGAGTGTTTTCTAAAGTTTTTAAATGTAAATCAAACATACTACCTTAATTATAGTATGAGAAATCAATTTCTTTCACAGGAAAAACTAAAGATAAACTTTACATCGATTTCCGGCGAGAGATTCTCTGTAACAAAAATTAAATTCACAGGATAAACTTTACACAAATATCGGTTAAACTTTCTTTTGTTTTTCCATGACAAATACATCTTTTTCGAAAGACGCGAAGTTGGACAAACAAAACTTTATCGCTCTAAAAAATTTCCTGCAACAAATTTTATGCTTAGTTTTTTTTGTTGTCTCCAATAAATATATGGTAAGATTTAGGGTACGCTTCTTTGAGCCAAAGAATCACATCTGCAATAAGGGAAAACATTTACTTCAGCCGTTGGACTTTAATCTGTTTCAGAGAACAAATGTCTTGAATTAAAATCACATTTAACTATAAGAAATACCTCAGTTGAAAACGCAAATCTCTTTATTTCTTTCAACCTATAACAGTTTCCTTCTCTTAGTTAATATTTCACTGGCTGAAATAAATATTGATTTGCAACAATAATTTCTTACTTTTGGTTTAAATAAAACTATTTCTTTGTATTAAAGCAATGTTTTATATCATTTCATTGAAAACTTATTCTTATTCAAACTTGTGGCGTTAATTTTTAAGATTTCGTAGCAAATGTTAGTCATACTTGTTTGGTATTCATTATTTGTTCGAAACTATCCAGATAGTGACGCAGCACCACGTTTTTCCGGAAGGTCATTTAATTATCGAAATTACTCTGGCGCAAAGTGGACTTTTTTACGTTTTCGATCAGCAAAAGCAGATCGTTGCGCCGCCGCTGATTTCACGCTTCGTCGATGACAATTAAACGTCTCTGAGGAAAAAAGCATTCCTCTATGTAGCGTGTCCCTTAGGACGCAAGAATATGATATATCCACAGCCATATTTTTCTCAAAATTAAATTTCAAACAGTTCGTCGTGAATTTCACGTACTTGTATCTAAAACGAATTTAAGACAAAAAATTGTTATAACTTTAAATCACATATGTATAAATTTATGTTACTTCAAACACAAACGTTTTAAAATTTTAAACGTCTATGATTGAAACCGCTTTAAATTTCAAAAAAAATGTGAACAGTGTCTGTTCAATTTTCATGATATAATTTCACATTTGAAGTATTCTTAGAAAGGACAGAAAATAAAAAAATATTCCTCGCCATATTAGAAAGCATTTTCCTGCGTATTATATAATTTCTAATTGTGTCCCGCTTTCCAATAGCAATTCGAAACTAGGGAGTCATCATGACTCCGACGGTATGGTGCTTTTCTTATGTTCCAACACTACAGCTTTGGCAGCCACGATGGCGCGGGTTCGATCCCCGAAGAAGGAAGCGATGCTTCATGTGTTTTCAGAAAGCTTCGCTTCTATCCCTTGGCATACTACCCCACAGATACCTTACAGGTTATAATTAACCCTACAGTACAGACGCTAATGACCCTGACAGTTTGTGCGACTATAAACATTCAATTAATAAAAAATATTAGAAATTCGAAACTTTGTATGAAAATCATTCTACGGCTGGTTTCTCTAATGTGTTCTGGTTAGGCCTGTTTTACGGTATATTCCCAGTTTTTATTTATTTTATTTACCTGAATTTCTTGTAAATATTACGAAATCTTTTTCTACGTACTTTAAAAAAATCTTGGACTTTACTCACTGCATATTTCCCCCTGAGCAAAATTAGTCTAAATTTAAGAACACATTATGAATTTCAGAACTAAGTCTTAAATTCCGCACCAAATTTGATAAAAAATCAAATATATCCAATTATATACATGGAAGATGTAAAATCATCTAAAACTTTTCATTTCTAGGCTAATTACTTATGATAAAATAATAAATTCTATGCCAATTTTGAGAGAGACAATGTGACTAAATTTAATGGCAACCATTTTAACGGGCGACAATGTTTGTTTTTTACTGTCTGTCGACTATTATTTCAATCTGAAGTGGTACCAAAACGATACGGTATATATTATCATTTCTGCGTAGTTTTCTGGATTTTGGACTTGCCTTTTTCGTCTTGAGCAGCGCATGCAGCTATAATAGTAGAGACAGAACGTTTATCACCAGTTGAATCGTATCTCGTAAGCACACTCTGTAAGCTCCAAAGTACGCGTGCTTATCTGTAGCACATTCCGAAAGTGTACTTCTGCCGCGTTCACTTAGTTGAATATATTGCAAGATATAAATAAAGAAATAAAGAAAATGTATTTATATGTGTGCAATGATCCTAAGATGAAGCCTGTTTTCCGGCCACACCCGTGTGCTTGAATTTACTACGCCATTCACGTTTGCGTCTACATAAATCCTTTGCGTCCGACGCATAACGCGCGTCTACGCAAACGCGAATCATAAGATACTATACATGTGACTTTTTCCTGTGAATATTATTCGCTGAGTGCATCTATGGTTGACGGTATAGAATAATCAAGATATGGAAATGCATGCCGGACGTAAACGTCCGAGAAGTAGCATGGAGAATCAAAAATATTACCAAATGGAAAGCCCTTGTTTGGTAAAAAATGAGATTTTAAAGTAGTACACCGTTGAAAATGTTAGTAATTTTACAAGTCAAAAATATACAATCGCGTTATAGCGAATTTGATCTAAATATAAAATTCGACAAATTGATGATTATATAGTGTCTTTTGAATTGCATAATTGAGATTGGGGAATATTGGAAAGAAGTTATATATTACATAAATGCGTGTACATGAAAGAACACATACTGCATATCACCAGATGGCACTCTAGCTTTAACCGAACTACATTTAAAATTTCGCGCCATACGAGATTACCAATAAAAGCCTAAGCAGATGACGTCCACGTCAGCCATATATTTTCATGAATCGCTTTTCAGTCGGCCATGCAGTCTCTTAAAAAGGTTGATTTCGAATATGATCGCATACATCACTCGGCCATGGTTTTACAACACGCCATGCAAACATTGATCTCTTTGTAAAGACGCCTAGAACACGGAGAAAACGATATCACATGCATTACAATATATACCGTAATTCCTGCGCTATCTGTCGTAATTATCGCATTATAATGGCGTAAAATCGTGATATCGTAAATTGCAAGATTTTATATTATATTATTATTTTATTATATTATATATACGAGGGTTCTAGTAGCAGCCAAGTGATATTAGTGCATTGTAATATCGTACGCAAAACTCCGGAACCTGCTCGTACGTTATCATATTGCGCTTTATTTTAATATAGAGGTTTTGCGATATCATTATGCGATATCTTTTTCTCTGTGCACTAGTAGTGATTTAACATTCTATTAGTCTACTGTTGCAACAACTATAGATTCATAGTAAGCTGAATTATATCGGCCTAGTTTAGAGAATCTTGAAAAAGCAATATTATGCACACAGTTAAAATAACTATTTCTTCTTACACAAAATAAATTTCTATTTTTCTGGTTGACTTGGTTCATGAAACATAAACTTGTCATTCTAAATTAATATTTATTTTGACAGTAAATTTCTGAGTTGCAACTTTCAGTAGTTCAGGACAAAAGCCGCTAGGTGCCGCTGAGCGTATCATCTCAAAGTAGAAAGAGGTACTCAAGGTTATAAGTTAGCCCTAAATTTTAACCGCTGATATAATAAAAACATGTAGTGATCTAGGTGTCTCTTCTAATACTACTATGCTTTCTCTGTTTTCAATATGAGCAAAGACTGTGCTTAAAATATTTTGAGAATATTACGAAAATTTAGGGAAACGGTTTAAGTAACCATTTACCTTACTTAGGTTTACTAGAATAAGCTGGTGCCAGTTTTTTCTCAGTATATAAAAAAGAAGATGACGCGTTTTGAGAAGCACCTGTTCAAAATTTTCCAATGCTGATCCCTGGGCGTAGTTCGTCAGACAGTCACGCTTCGTAGGACCCTTTCAGTTATTTAGTACCATAGCGGCCTGAAAACCTGTTCCCCAATGCCTCCCTCATTCCGTTCCGCGGTCCTGACGATGGAAATTAAAAATTCGACCGCTGTCGTGACTCCCGAATCCGACCACGAGATATGATTTATCTGTATAGGATAAGTCTATACTCTCTTAGAAGTATAAAGGTTAAATTACAAATTCATTTTAACACAGAAAAAAACAAAAGATAAAGTTTACATCGATTCCAGGTGAAATATTCACCGCAACAAAAATCAACCTTGCCAGATAAGCTTTACATGAATCGCAGATAATTTCCTATTTTTAACCTTGCCTGGATAATCTTTCGTCTTATAATCACTACATTTGTATTTGAGATGTAGAGAGAATTACGAAGCCAGCGCTATCTATCGTCGTTTAACTTCATTAAATTTGAGAGAATTGGGGATTTCCATCTGTCAGTTGCTTTTTGCGCTTTTTGCTAAATTGTATTAACTTTCACCGAAATATGTTTAATTTTTTAACCGTTGCAAGTCTTTCATGCAACAAATTTTAACTTTTGCTTTTTCTATGTTGTTTTAAATTTAATGTCCCGATTTATAGCTCGAATCACTCATACTTTGCCGTTATCACATTGCTGCTAAGGACCCCATAGCAGATGACAGCTTTTATTCCATCGCAGGAGAAACTTTCGCCAAACAGCATGTAAACTTTAACATCAGCAAATTTTACATGCAACAAAATCTAACTTTAGTTTTTTCTGTGAAAATTCAAGTTATTCTTCGGGGTAATTCACAAATTTGTGAATGACCCTTTCAAATATTCAATTATTTACAAAGGAATCATGTAGACTGTACACTTTTAGAGTTTTAAAATAAAATTAGCAATGCCTAGTTTTATTAGTAGCTGGAAAAATATCCAAACACAGGAATGAATTCTTGTGTCAAAAGAATGCTTCTTGGCAGGAATTGAGTTTTATATTAAAGTAAGGAGGATTTTCATTTTTCTCAAAAAGAATCTTTTTTGTAGAAAAATAGCAAATATCCTTTTTCGAAGGGGATCGCATGGGAGTTCGTACGAGCAAAAACGAGATAAAAAGAAACAAGAATAACGAAGATTGTTTCGTATATTATAATATAGAGATATAATAGTACGGTAGATTATAATCTAATCTCTCATTGTATTACACTTTTATTATGAAATATGCAATACAATTCTCGCTATTCTTATACCTTGTCTTAACTTCCAATTTCGGAAATTAATATTTTTTGTAAGCTCTTAGCTAAAGGGTTTTTTTTTACATTTGCGCACAGCGCCATTACAGTTATCCGGGATAGCACAAATAAAAATATTTTTTTTTAAATTTCAAATTTTCAAACACTAAAAGAAATATAAAAATTTCCGATTCAGACTTTCATCGGCACATTTCTAGTCGCAATGAAATGAAGGGAAGAGATGCATGATCATTGATGATGCGGATTTCGCCGAGGAGCCATAATGTGTTTGAATCGTCGGAATCCCCGAAAAATAAATTACAATATGTGATAATATTTGGAA
>NC_046663.1:53380261-53392188 GCF_010883055.1 Belonocnema kinseyi
GAATATTTCGAAATACTTGGGAATACTTCGAAATATCAAGAATATCAATAATGACTGGGAATATATTATAGGAATAGTAATGGAATACATAGAAATATTTCGAGAATGTACGAGGAAAATCAAGTGGTCCACCCCTCGTCCAAAACAAATCAGGCAAAAGGACGATGCTTTAAGAAAAACTTAAGCTCATTCGAAAGTTTATTTGAATGCTTATTACTTAGATAAATTCAAATTTAGTATAGAATATTTTTAACGAGAGCGTCGACTATTGAACTATTGAGCAAGGTAAAATCTTTTCCGGGTTGGAGAAGCAATTAATGAAATTTGTCTGGTACCCTATGGATGACATTTATTTATTGAGGAAAGCTCATCTGCTGAAGTAAAGACAAGACGTTGCAGATAGTGCTGGAGGGCATCGCGAATGAAGGCGCGTGTCAGTACATTCTAAGATCGAGCAATTCTCAATCCCCTCTAGCCTCTCTGCCTCAAGCTGCACTCCTTTCCCCATGCGCACACCAACTACATACTTTACGAGCCTGATGTGGAGGAGAAAGACGAGGGAAAAAATTAAATAAAAAAAAAGGAAAGAGACGCAAGACGAGAAGGAAAAAAAGAAAGAAAAGGAAGAAGAATGAGTTCAAAAGAAATGGAAGACATGCTACTGTTTAAACGACTCTACACTCTGCTATTACTTTCGAAACATAATACGTGCTTCAGTTTTAACTAAAGGGAGGATCCTCCATTCATTTACCTCGCCTCCCTTCTTCACGAACGCATGACTCTCCTGTACTTTACATTTAAGGATAATAGAATGCGCACACGAAATGAGCATAACGTTGAAATTATTGCCAAACATGTGATAAGGAAATGTATCACAGAAAAAACTGAAGTTAAATTTTGTTGCATGTAAAATTTCTTTATCAGCTGAAAATTTTACATGCTATTTGGCGAAAGTTTATCCTTCGATGGAATAAAAGCTGTCGTCTGCTACGGCATCCTTAGCAGCAATGGCAAAACGGCAAAGTATGAGTGAATTCGAGCTATAAATCGGGATATCAGTTATAAAACAACTAAGAAAAAAGAAAAGTTAGAATTTGTTGGAGCTTAAACTCGCAAACGGTTAAAAATTAAACACATTTCGGCAAAAGTTTCACTCGGCAATAATGCTCTTGGGCATAATCAAATGGCACATCGTAAGATGGCGGCTCTCCCCACTCATGGAATTCTCCCCCCTCCCGTGGATTCAACCCCACTCGCCCAAGTTAGGATAGCAAGTACCTACGAATGCACTTGAAACAAAAAAATTTAAATAATTTAACTTTTTATATGCGTAGCCAGAGTGGTCCCATTCAAAAGACATCACTGTTAATTCTGCGTATGTATCTAGGTTATAACATATATCCCAGTGTTTAGTAATATTTAATAATATAGTGAAACCCTTCAATAACCCTCCCTTTTATAGCCCTTCCGAGAATCGACGCTGCGCCGCATGTAGATGCAACAGGAGCTGTGCGGAGTCTGCAGTTGTCACTCAGGCGTGAGCAAACAAAAGAGGAGCGGGCTATAATGAGTTAGTTCCAAACCACCGTCAGCATCAAAATCGGCGCTATAGAAGAGTTTCACTGTATTTAGTTACTGCGAGAGTTACTGCATAAAGCTTTAGTTACGCGTTTCAGATAATTTCTACAGTAATGTCTAACAGTGTATTGATATGTAAGTCCTGCATTTGAATTTCGAGTTCAGTGTATTGAAAAATCTCCTATAGTGGTTCTGAGCATTAGCAGGAAAATAGGGTTACGTAAGTTGGGGAGAAGGGAGGGGGCGAACATTCGCAGGAAATTGCGTTACGTAATTTATGGATCTCCCCTAGCGGATTCAAGATTCTACGCATGTGCGCACATGTATTTTGGAATAGAAGACAAAAATATCACCTTAAGAATAAAAGTATGTATCATACATTGTATAGTTGCTTGTCAAAGATTGTTGAATCAAACGCGCCACTGTAAAAACTTATTTTGATATCTAAAAGTGAAGCGTGTCCAAAGAATTTTGTGTATGAAAAATGAATGGACAGAAACTCCTATTTTGAGGATTTATGATCCAAAAGCCGAAACAGGATTACATTGTGATACAAGCTTATTTTTCGAAACGCCATTGTTCATGACTTCGCGAAGATTGAGAGTATATTTCCATGGAATTAAATTAAAAATAGTCAGAGATTGTAACGCATTGACATTGGCTTTAAAGGAAAAAGATATTAACGCTAGAATATCTATATAGATGGATGATGGAACTCCAAAGATTTGAATGTACGATGGAGCATCGAGAGAAAAGGAGGTTGATACATGTAGATGGGCTCCATTCAGAGATATGTCCTCTTGTGCCAAAAGAATGTCTCTTGAAGCAAATGAAATTTTCTCTTAAATTTATGGTTGAGAGGATTTTTATATTTCTAAAAAGAAATCCTTTTGTAACCAAAATTATCCTTATGCGACTAACTTCACCTAATCTTCCAGCCAAATAATTTTATTTGTGTAAAAAATATATTCACGCGGTTTAAATAAAACAGGGAATAGGACGATGTTTTTGTTTCAAGACAACTTTTTCTTTGACAAGGTGATACCAAATCAAAATTATATACGTGAATCATATTGAAATGTTTAACTCAAGGGTGAACTCAAAGAATCATATATGGGTCGTGATCAATGGTTTTATTAAATTTACAAAATTATATTTGACAAAAAGCACGAAGTGGGCGGAAACAATTGCATGTTTAAAAAATATTTTTTCAGATCAGAGAAAACCACGAATTTTAACCTCTGATCGCGGAAGAACTTCTTTTTGCTTCGCAAGAGTGTCAGGACTTTGTTACTGAATATGATGTCAAGCATGAGCAATTCGCGACTGGGTGTCCACAAGCGAATGGACAGGTTGTGATTATCAACAAAGCCCTAGGACGTATTTTAGACAAATTGAGGAATCATGACAAATTTGTTAATATCTATAAAAATAGAATTTTAAAGAAATTATAATCATAGGAGTCTTTATTTATATAATAAATCCAAACCCTGTCGGATAGACACACAGTACCGTGCCCATGCCAATGCAGCCCATGTATGTCTTTTATTAATGGTTATTTTATTATTATTTACGGAATCATGGAAAGAAAAAGGGCATGAAACCAAATAAGCAGCAAAAGTTCGGTAAGGAAAAGAAAATTACACACTGATCTATCGACAATAGTGGACACTCGAGAAGTCAATTTATCCTTAAGATAATAAATATTCGAAAAGTGAGGTATGCATGAACGTTTATCCACCACAGTGATAAATTGATAAACATAAGATTCAATTATAATTGCAATTAGAGTTCTGCAATGCGATTAAAATATAATAAATAAAATATATTTTTCGTACTAATTGAACGTTTCTTGTTCTCCGCCTACACAGTGTAAACAATTAATTTCCAATTTAATATTTTTTTAATCGCAGAAGAACTTTAATTGTAATTATTGCGAAATCTCATAAACCATCCCAGGTGGAAATGTCGGTAGTGTGCCGGAGTTCACCACCGGCGAAGTACTGTCTCAGTACTGCCTACCAGTACAGGCAGACGGTAGTTTTCCCACTATTGGATAACGGTTGGCTGCACGACCGGGGCAATACTGTGCCAGTGGTGAAAAACTCGAACTTAAAAAAAAAAGCTTATAAATGTTGATAAGGTGTTTTTAAAATGACGAGACATTATATATTCAATTAACGTAAAAACATTTTTTTTCAAGAAAAAGATTTTGAATATAGCTGAACCAAAAGATTACATTTTATTGTTTTCATAAAAAGTTGCTCAAATAGTATAAAAATGTTGAAAAAAGGACACAAGTGAAACAAATTTTTCAGAAAAAAATGTTATTTTCCAGTTATCTTCAAGAAAAATAATCAACGATTTAAAAAAATTATCATCTAATATTATTGTGCAAAGTGGCTGTAATGATTAATGACCTAAAATGATGAAAAACAAAAAATGACACTTGAGTAAATAAAACTTATCAATCAATTTGAAAACTTTTAAGTTCTACTTTATAAACAATTACACGATTCAAACGAAAGCGCCAGAATAGTAACCAATAAGTACAAAGACGCTGTTTTTCCTGACCGAAACAAAAGGACATCGTGTCCGTAAACGCAAAATACATCTGTGACGAATGTAACGTCAGAGGTGATATAGTTGTATAAAAAACAATTTACTTATTCTTGTGATAAGTAGTTTAAATTGTGAAAATAAGTATATAAAAAAATGCTGTCAGTGTGGCCTAAGTGATGAAGAAATCTCGAATTTTAACGAGAGAAGGACATCTGATTCTGAATGCAGAGATACGGATGAAAGGCTCTTCAATTCGGCGCAAAAAATTCAACTTTAAAAGAAATAGTTTACGCTGACTTTATTTTTTAGAGAAGATTCGCGCGTATCCACAGGTGCTGGCTCACAAATTTCGTCTGCAAATGATGCAGGAACACACAGTGATTCAGACATAATTATTGGAGAAAAAAACACAGAAAAACAAACGCAAATCCGAAAACTACTGCGCACCCCTATTTTAAACCGACTTTAATAATTCGTCAGAATATTGGAAACGGGCACTATTACCACCAATAACTATTTTTCAGCATTTTTTCGGTTTGGAGGTAACCATCGGCATTTTAGTACGCCAGTTATGTGCCAGCACTGCCCCAGTACTGACAGCCAGTACTGCGCCAGTAATGGCACGCTAGTACCGCCAAGCATTACAAGCCAGTACTGGCCCAGTACATCCAGCAAGTACTGGAACTTCAGCAGGCTGTACTGGGCCAGTACTGGGCCGGTAGTGTATTTCTACCTGGGATAGCACATCACCACACAACCTATAATCAAATTAGGAATTAATAAGCAAATAGAGAAAGACTTTAGAAAGGACCTTATTGTTTAGTCGGACAATAGAAAGGCAACCTCGCTCGAATCTTGTCAGAAAGTCTAGGCTAGTGCCTTTTCTACAAAGCGTGACGTAATTGTCGGGACCTTTCCAGATTTCTCGTTCAGCGCCCTAATAACGTTCGGGCAAAATAACTAGCACCCTACCAAAACCGAGTCGAAATTTCTGCACGGAAACAGAAATTATAGGGATTTGATTGCACTCCCCAGCAAAGACGTTTCAAAATTGCAAAAGGTACAATATCATTATATTAATAATAATGTTAATAAGAAGCAAAAAGACGTGCAGGAATATCAGGTAGGTGACTGTCAAGCTAAGAAACTTCGATTCGACAAAAAGAGTCACTCCGAAGCTGATCCTTCGATTTAAAGGACCCTATCAAGTCATAAGAGTTTTGCGAAACGATCGATATGTAGTTGCAGACATAGAAGACTTTCAAGTAACCCAGCTTAAATACGAAGGTGTGTGGGAACCAAAAGATATGCGTCTCTGGTGTCAGTAATTGAATGTCTATATCATTATGTACCTCACATATATACACACCCACACATACGAACGTGTGTGTGTGTGTCTATTGAAGCGTGCTTCCGAAGATGGAACAGGCCAGGATTGGTCAAAGTTTAAAGGAATTGAGCGTGTGAGTGTATATAGGTTTGTGTGTATTTCAGGAATTACGAGGTTCTTCTTTAACTGATAAGGAACCGGTATTACGATCGACTGTAAGATTGCGAGCGATATACAAATTTAACCAAATATAGAGGAAGAGAGCTAATTGTCAGGTGGACAACAAGCATTAAAGGCAGGCAAGAGCTAGTGCCGACCGGGAAAGTTAGTAATTGTAAGTAAATACAATTAGACTTTTAAGTAAACTTGTAATAAATGCTCATAATGGTCTATTTTTTACTATATTTTAATTAATTGCCCGTCGAAATACCATCCAAGCCTACGTTCCTTGACATCAATTTCGATGACATATGAATGTAATTACATTCATACAACAAATCTTCTTGTGTGCAATTTTCAATCAATGATCAAAATGTTTGCGACAGAACATTGCACTATTTTTAGTTTGATTGTAGAAATAGTCAGGATTTACGTATAATTATACTACCGATATTTATGACGATTTAAACGCAGCTACATTGGAACTTTAACAGGAATACAAGAATCTCAATTGCAGTTTAAAAAGTTCGTTGACTTTCAGATGTATAATATAAAATAAAGTTACTCGCTTGGTTGAACGTTAAACGCTGCATGCAAACGATTGATACATTTTTGAGGTCCCGTCAACCCTTAAATTACAAAACATTTCGACTTCAGAACACAACCTACTAATAAAATACGAACAAATGATAAAAGTAAGGGCACGCAATTTATTTCTCCCAAAAAACCTAAACTTTTATTGACCTATTTTGCAATGTATTCCTTGGAATTTGCCTCAGATTTAATTCACGTAAAACTTTTCATGAACGACGCACAATTCTAATACATAGAGTTATAAGCGAAAGAAACAACACTGGCTTTTTACTAATTTCTGAATGTACACAATTTTAACCATATAATCCTTCTGATTATCTAAGTAAAAACGTTTTACAAACGATCAAATTACACCTACATCAAAAATACCGAGCTCCACGCGTCAATCGATATTTTTACTAATAAATAAAATTTCTCGCGCACATATGCTAAACATTATTCCAAAGGTAACAAGCCTATCAGTTTTTTATCGTACTATTATGTATATTTGAGAGAAACACATGATATTTAAGACCAATTTCTGGTAGAAATTATTTCATTTACTTAATGTAGGCTAAAAATTAAAGTCAGTTATTCTTAAAAGTCAAATTCTTGTATAAAGTGTTATTGCTCTCCCGGTACCCCTTAATTTCTCTTAAGAGAGAGACAATTTTAATCTGCAAATGACATGAAGAATTAATAATAAAATAATTATTAGATTTTAGGTATAATTATACTGAGATATTATAATGATTTAAACAGCTATATTGTAACTTTGTTGCCATCCCTGTGCCCCTTAACTTTTATGTTGAGAGACAATTTAAATCTGCAAATATCATGCTGAATTAAAAAAATAATTATTATAGGATTTACGTATAATTCTACTGACACATTATGACAATGTAAACAGCTACATTTAAACTTTGTTGCTCTTCCTGTACCCCGTAACCCTTGTGTTGCCACCCGGGTACCCATCGGCATAAGTTTTGTTAAGTAACTTTTTTTCTAATAAAGATAGGTCGAATGCTTTTGGAATCAGCATGATTTAACTGATTCTCTATCGAAATTTGCATTGCGCATATTTTTAGAAATTTTTTAGCTTGAAATATCTTGCAATTAAAAAAAAGCACGGTGGAGCCACCCGGGTACCCCGAAAGAAAAAGCATGATTTTCATGCAGTATATCATTGAAATAAAGTTTGTTATAATAGTATATGAAGTAAATATGGATAATTTTATAAATAATAACAAAATATATACATTTTTAATTGAATTTTCTTGAATTCTTGGACGTAATACCAAGCCTCCTCGGAAACAAGAAATTTGCGATGTAGCTGCGCACGTTTTATATCTGTTTCAGTACTACCAAGGTCACTGCACATTATTAAATTATTATATTCAAGTAGGAATACCTTCCTAGAATATGAATAATTAAATATTGATTCAATACACATAGTTACTTCAAGTTACAATAAACTTTGAAAAACAATTTCGTTGGCGGGGTATCCAGGTACCCGGGTGGCAGACGCTGTGAGTTTTTTTGGGTGGCAACACAAGGGTTAACTTTTATCTTGAGAAAGACAATTTAAATCTGCTAATGGCATGATGCATTGAATGAAGATTACACCTGGCTTCATGATGGGGTTTAACATTTTTTTTTAATATTACACCATTAAACCATTTCCCTTTCGGGGTAGGCGATTTAACCTTATAGTGTAAGTTTTTTGTATATTTTGAATCTGGCACAGAAAAAACTAGGGTTTCCATTATAGAACCCATTTTTGGTTCCAAAGAAGTTGCAACAAAGATGAACCCCAATTGCTGAAAAGGAACCCAAAACGATAAATAAGTTCTAAATGATACCTCAGTTAGAGTACTAAAGGATGCCAATAATTAAAGTCCAAAATATTATTGCAATTAAAATATAGATATAATGACTTGATAAATATAATAAAGGGATAGGGTTCTTTTCAAGTGAGCTCTAACCTCTAAAGTCTAAAGAAACCCTTTTGGCTCTCAACAGGTATTTATTGGAGCTCAAGTTCTAAAGGATACCAACTTTTATTTGAGCCGCAACTTTAGTGAACCCCCAGTTGTTACTGCGGGGTAGTTTTCTGAGTATGTTGAAACAAAAATCGAAATCTTTCAACGAACAGTTTAAAAAATATCTACTTCATAGGTTATGGAATTGAATGTTCAGTTTTTTCATTTAAAGTATGAGTACCTAAAAAAGGTACACATTTGGTAAAAATGTTTTTTTTGTATTTTCAAAAAATTGATGGAGTGACATTTGACAGAATGTTTTAATTGGTAAATATTTAGTAAAAAAAAAACTTCTACTAGACTTTTCATCGAAAAAGATAGATAAATAGCTTAAATAAGCAATGTCAATGAAATTACATTGTTACTTTTAAATTAATAATGAACGAATTAATTTATATTTATAACATCAATCTAATTATTTAATTTATATTATGCTGACACACATGCTTTAAAATTTAAAAAAAAAACAAATTCAATTCTAAAACCTAAAAAGTGGATTTTAGAATAAACATCTTAATGAAAGATTTCTGTTCTTGCAGATGCAAAATCTACAAGAACACTTACAGTACAAGGACCTTTGTGTTAAATCGAGTTTGACTGAATTCAACATCAAATTGAAGCTCGCCAATTCAACATTCAATGAATAGAATTCTTTGATAAAAGCCTGTTTAAAAAAATATAATAACAGTTTATTGAGGTCCCAAGCGGAAAAATTATATATACTTTATATATAATGTCAAGTACTATATATAATATTCATTTGCTTTATATAAAAAATGTATAAAACAAATGAATATTTTATATAATACTTCACACTATACATAAACTATACATGATATTTTCGCCTGCGGGATATGTAGTGTAACAAATGTAATATTAACATATTAATGCAGAATTATATCTAAGGTCTCTTGTAATTTTCTTCAATCTGAAACGTTCGAAACCAGCTTTCATTTACAAATAATGAACTACTTAATTAAATCTTTTCGCGTACATTTCACATTTCGAAAACTCGTATTGTATAATTAATTACAAACATATATCACATAGGAAACTAATTTTTCAGCCTAGGAAACATAACTCATTTCTTTCTTCTTATAGCTTGATTTTAAACTTTTTTCTTTAATTTTAACTACGAACTTCTTAAAAATGACTTAAAATCTAAAAATCTCTACGTCTGCTAAATTTAGAGACGAGTGTAATAACTTCTGAAGTTGAACAATAATAATATAAAAAGGAACGCTCTAGCCATCACGTACAAATTATTTTTAAAAATAAAAGCGACAAACTTTCAATTGATTTTGGAAATTGAAAATCATCTAAACTCAGATTTATTTCTAAACTAAAAGACTATACATGTGTTATTGCCAAATAGTTGACCATTTTAGACAATGAGATTTTCTAAAACAAAAAATACCCAAAACCTGGGTATAATATATGTTTTTTTTAATTAAGGGTAAGCAATAAGGGTATACAAATATAAATATTAACGACTGTGTTTGTGATGTACATAATTATACATGTTCATTCTAAAGTTTACGTGACACGATATGCGACAATGATATAAAAACAACAAAATTTAATCTTTTTAAACTATATGTAGAACAGATAAACATATTTTCATATATTTTAAAGTAAATGGCATTCATCAGAACTCAATGGAATTATTTTTAAATCGAGACAAAATCTACTTTCTTATGAGCCGTTTTATGTGCCAAAATCAGAATAATAAGGACAAAAATAGAAATTCGATTTTCAACTATCACCTTGGCGGTTCATTAGAGAAAAATATATTTAAAAAAAAAAGAAAGAGTATTTTTTTAAAATAAATACATTTGCATTTCGTTAAAGTATTTTTTTTAATTTAACATATTGGTATACATCTTTCAATTGTACATTTATTGTAGTGGAAACAACATTTGTTTGAATGAAATGTTCATGAATTCCGTTGAAAGAGTCATTTACGAAGTTCACGAAAAAGAAAAGAAAGAAAGATGTGATGATGTAGGTATATCACCTGATACTACTACTTTACATTCACTGTTCTCAGCGGCATCCACACTCACTGTATTTGAAATATTTTTAAACTTTATATTCACGCCGTGAAAATAAAAATAAATATTACTATTATAATAATATTGACAGAGCTTAATTTCGTTCTCATTTCGGTAGTTGCACAGAAAAATAGTGGGATCATTATTGCTGCAGCTCGTTTGTTATGGTCTTGAAATGAGAGATTTTTTTCTAAAAATGAGAATACTTGTGAAACTGAACATTAACGTACATAGCGTCATTTTCATTCTCCAGTGCCTCGTTTTTGTTGCAACTTAAAACAATACCGAATCTACGTACTTTTGAGGATCGACGTTTTGCTGTGTGAGCCAGCATCAAGTAGGAATAGTTGGCCCGGCTATGGCAGTTGCGCCGACTTCGAGTAGCCAAATTTGGCGTAACTTTAACGGCGTATTATGAGCCAACAATCCCCAAAGAACGTCAGCATAGTTATCATTTAGGTATGTTGGCCAAGTTCTGGCTGTCAAATTTGTATCGACTTTGGGATGACCCGCCTTCGAACCCATGGGAAATTCACAGGTGCGTGTATTAACGTTAATTCAACTGAATTGAATGTGAATTTCAATTTATGTAATTCTGGATAGAAAATCTGAATATGTGCAATTTCCGGGTTAGAACTTTTCAATATACAGGTTCACATACTGACGTACAAACTAAAGAGATACATAAGTGACATTGCCGCTTAAGGTTATTTTTTTTAACTTGGCAATGAAAAAATTGACCTAAGCGGCATTGTCACTTATGTATCTTTTTAGTTTGTATGGCAGCATATGAAACTTCGTAATTTGGAGATGGTAACGTTGACATAATCAAGGAACAGATATTAAAATTACTTATGGAACCAATCTCATGCTTCTCGCTTGTCTTTTGAATGAGGCAACCGAACTAGTAGAGGACATTCCTCGTGTTGGCAGAGATTTCTTCCTGAAGTCTGAACGCATCCTTGTTTATGTTGGCATCCTTGGTATGTCTCAGTCAGACACATGCACATTACACGCGTGTCAGGGGTTGTACTTGCGACTGTCGGTCGATATACGAGGCTGGTCCGTGGGTGGGGATTTTCAGAGGGTGGGTTGCTTTTAAGCTTCAAGGGTGGGGGTAGCCAAAATAGCTGTCATTTCCACCCATCCCATATCATCCCCCAGAGAGTTCTAGGACTCTGAACATGCGCGATATTATGTTCATGAAATATTGCCGCGAAACAAACGGACCAGCGAATACACACCGTCGCGTCCGTACAGCAGACAACGTTAACATCAAGGGAAGCAGTTGTGTAGAATTGAAAAAGAAGAAGGAGAGCACAAGGTACGACATCATTAACTATAGTATATACCAAACACGGGATCATCGCTTAGTCATGATGATGTAATTACGTTTTATGGCACTTTTTGCAAATATTTTTACAGATTTTAATCAAAATAATACTGATAGGAGAAGATGAAGAGAACAATTCATTTTCGCGAATTGTAAGACTTCTTTCTAGTAAAAGAATTATTTTTATATAATTCTAGAACTAACCTAGAATCAAGATATAAAGATATAGAATCAAAGAGATGATGAAAGTAAACTAATGAAGTAAGACAACATTTTTTATAAAGATGCGTGTACAT
>NC_046663.1:53392288-53407080 GCF_010883055.1 Belonocnema kinseyi
ATTTTTAGAATAATATAAATTTAATTTAAAATCAAAGATTCTTATCTGTGAACGAATGGGCGTCGCAGTACTTTTACAATAAGAATTGCCGTTTCCAACCAAACTCTTTCCGAACTTTGATTCTGCTCAGATTTCCGATATCCTGTTACCCGACAAAATCCATTGACCATATACTCATCTTTAATTTATTTTCTGAAAGTGTGCGTGTTAATTATCATGGAAACTGTTTAAATAATGAGGTAGAAAACTACACAAAGTTTGCAGGTGACATGCGGTGGACGTATCTTAGAGAAATTAGGGATTTAGAGAACGGAAATTGAACATTAATTCTAAAAGTTGTCGGAATTCCTTATGGGGATAGTCAATAGCACCCAGTGCAAAAAAATTACCATTCGTATGGGCGCATACATAATGAAACGAGCATCCTACTACAGGAAAAAATATTTTAAAAATGTCAAGTGATGCGGGTATTCGGAATTTATTTAAAGTCGGTTGAGATGATTTTAATTCCGAAAGTGGATGGAAATGCTGCAAACAGTTGACAGCTTCGACACCTACAACGACAATCTTACAAACAACTTTATGGGACAAAAATTATATTCGGAATTTACTATGCATCTTTTGATTTTTGCCATAAAGGGGTGGCGGCTAACACGTATCATCAAACGGAACGAGTAACGTGCACGTCCAGTCCGGCTTTTACGAGGAAGCCTCTTTCGAAGCGAGCTCATTGCTTATAAATAGATGCTACCGGTACCTCGTTGGCAAAAGAAGCATGTACCCCGCTCAACAAGTAATAGTCAATACCTACAATAACAAAAATTGTCTCTGGAAGCATATTTTCATTAAAAAAATTAAATTCGTAACATAATGTTTGGCAGTTCCTAGATTAGCAAAATGGATTGTAAAATCAATTTTTCATATCAGAAGATCCCGATTGCTAGAAAAATCCATATCATAAAGTATAATTCATCATTCTTATCATAATAATTATTAATTGCAAAATAGACACAACACAGTAAAAAAAAGAATCAATTTTGTTGCAGAGCATTCTGCTGCAACGATCATTTGACACTCAAAATCATAATGATATATGTTCATTTGGGCCAATTTGATCTTATTTTTTGGTTCATGTGTCAGGCTGAAGAAAATGGCCGCGCGTTTTTGATAACGCTGTCATAATGACATAACCTACAAAATTTTCTTTTACTTTTGAAGCACACTGCACACTCAGAAACCATAAAAGAAGCTTGCATATGAGTAAGGTATTCCGTGAACGTCAGCCATCTTGGTTTGAAGCCATACATGATCCCGAATCAGATCATTATGATCTCAAAAGTCGATCATTCATTCCAGTTGATCAAAATGATCTTACTTCAGGTATCATTTTTGTTGCATATCCTAATGTTCTTGATTTTAGTATCATTTTGAAATGTTTTTTTTACTGTATACTATTAACGAAAATTTTTCCCCTCTCGTTTACTGTCAGCCACTCAATTAAATATTCATCGCGTAATAGAAAGGATCTAGAAGGGGTGCAACCAATCGTCGGTCGATAAAAGGGCACTCTCGTTAGGGCCAGCTCAGAAGTTCTAGCTAGAACCTGGCTAAACAGCGACACAGAAGTAGTCAGGATCTCTCGATTTTTCCCGACCAGCGCCCGATTATAAATAGGAAAAACTATCCTGGACCCTGCTAACCTCTGATCGGAATTTCTACATGGGAGATTACCTAGATTTTATAGCAAACATGGTTTTGATTCGTAAATTTATTATGATATCGATGACCTTTCTTCACATCATGCCTTAATATAATATTTTTACTTATCAGGGTTTATTTATCAGGGATTGAAAAATTGTAATGTATATTGAGATCCATTGTAATAAAAGTTCTGGTAACACG
This sequence comes from Belonocnema kinseyi, assembly GCF_010883055.1. Taxonomy (NCBI): domain Eukaryota; kingdom Metazoa; phylum Arthropoda; class Insecta; order Hymenoptera; family Cynipidae; genus Belonocnema; species Belonocnema kinseyi. The sequence continues at coordinate 53,394,191 of NC_046663.1, forward strand.
GTCCTAATATTTGAAGGTTAGATTGTCTGCTTCAGTGTGGATCTATATATGAACCAAAGGTTTAACTTATAAAAAATATTCCGCATACTACTGAAGATCCCACCTTTTTAAAAATCCAATTAATAATTTTGACGTGTTGTTCACATCACTCATTTTTCAAAAAAAAAGGCACAAACGACACAATAAGAAGCTGAGAGATACGAACTAGCCATCACACGGTATATAGGGTGATGTGATCTGCGGCAGTCTGTGATGAATTTGTTCAAACGGAGACACCAATTGATGTACCTGAAGTTCCGAACGTTTAAATGAATGAAATATTTTTCCGTATTTATATTTCATCTATAAATATTGTTCTAACTGCAATTTAAAATATACGTTGTAATTCTGTTTGAATAATAAATTATTTCCAATATAAATGAAGAAACATTTGAGCACTTTTTCTGGTTTACAAATTTATCAGTAAAAAAATTTCGTTCATTTGAACGTTCAAAACTTCACCAATCGGGCTTCCAAAAGAACCAAATTTTAATAGCCTTTTTCCGAAGAATCTTTTTTTCGCTATTTGCCCACTTCGACATTTTATCTTTTTCATAAACAAACTTTTACGTTTAAGTCCACATGTGACAGAACAGTGACCGACATAATTCAATGATGAGAATTAAAGTCCAAAATATTTTCGCAATTAGAATAGATATGATACTTGACAAATATCATTTTCAGGTTATATGTAGCAAACTTGTAAACATAAAGGCAACATAAAGACATGAAGAAACCAATGTTTAATTGCGATGACCAAAATCTTTTCGTCTCAACAAACAAAGTATGTTTAAAAACTCTTGCTGAATCAACGCAATTATTTTCTAAGTGCAAATTTTCTAAATGTTCCAGTTCCTTTTATATAGTTAATAAACCCGGGATGTAGGTTTAAATAAAAATGAAAATTAAAGAACGAGAATAATTGTATTACGACGTGATTGTAGTATATACGTGTTTTTGCTCTATTCATAAAGGTTTTTCTTCTCTACAGTCTACAAGTTACATGAAGTGCAGTGTGATCGTCTCGATCATCCTCTCCTTCTTTTACTCTCAGAGAACATCATTTCTGTACATTTTCTGCATCCCTGCCTTTCAACTTACAACCTCGTTAATTGTGTGATTTTCTACTTTTTATATCGCCTCTCTCAAAAAAGTTGGATTTTTTACACTGTTTCGATCTAATTTATTTTTCGCACTAAATCTGATAACAGATCTGAAAAAGAATGATTCAATAATGTACCTGAGCGCAGTATTTTTTTTTAAATAATAATACTGCTCTTCGTGTAATCAGCCAGTTGAACATCAAAACTACGCACCTTCAGGTTTGTTGTAGCTTTATTTACGTTTTTGTATTTTCTAAAAAGTTAAAAGGAAAAATGTGTTTGCATGGAGTGAAAATTATTCAGTATTTTTTGTTGCATTCTTAAAAAATTATTTAAATTTGTTTTGACAAGCAATTTTGATTAGATCAATTTAAAGTTGGGGCATTCTAAAACGAAAAACTTGATATTGAATCGTTAAAATTCTAATAATTAAAAATTTGAACTATTTGAGAAAATGAATCATTTTTAAACCTGAAAGCTCTTCAAATGAAAATGAACAATTTTTTAATAGCAAATAATATTCTAATCCGCGAACCAATAAAAATCATTAAAGCTGAAAGCATCAGTCTTAGTTCAAATAACTGAAAATTTTACAAAATAAATTCGCCGGAATATTTAAATGCAAAGCACTTTGTAAAGTATAATTTATTGAACAGATATTACAAAATAATGATATTACCATGAATACTAATCAATAAATACTGTATTTTCAAATGTTAAAAACGTATGGAAGCCATTAATGTGAGAAAGAATGTAAATATGGAAACGAAGAGAAACGATAAAAAAACGAAAATATCAAATAAAATTCGCAGAACACAATATATAGTGTAATATGATCATGTAATTTAACGCGTACCCCGACTAGACTTCAATGTGGCTTTTGTGTGCGTTTTCGCGGATATACAAGACAATTTTTTATTCAAACAATGTGCCGGCATTAATCAAAGAAAAAAGTGAACCAATTATATAATTTCGTAAAATATTCCACACGAACCATAATACGTAGATAAGCTTTAATGACTCTAAATTTGAATAAGTGAAATTTCACTATATGGTCCAGTGCAAATTCTTTGATTAAAATTTAAATAAAATATACCTACTAACGATTCTGATAAAAATAAAACTACAAAAAGGGGAAATGAATTTGAATAGTTGGCATAACCACTCCAGTGCACATTTTATAACGAATCAATGTCTACAGAATCCGTTTTGCGAATACTGCGAATACCAATTTACCAGTTTAATTTCCATCTAAATTCAATACTATGAAAACGTATAAAGTTTCCACTCTTGCATTTTAATGATATAGACTATAGTTCGTCATTGCAAACAAAAAATCGTTTAATAAAAAATAAAAGAATCTAAATTCCTGTACAAATTTAATTTAAAAATTCATTTCATATTTCAGCGTTGATACTGTTTACACCGCATCATATACCATTTCACCCTTGCTACATCTAATGCCTGTAACTCTGTATTACTAGTTCCTATCATAACGATCATGGCCAATTTCCAAAATAGTAGTAAAATAAAACGTTCTTTCTTGATAGTTAAAACCTTTTTGGAAAACTATTCCGGAGTTTTGCATAGCGCTTGAAAAGATATATCTGCTTGGCAAATTAAGAAAGATTCTGAAGATTTTTAGTGTCGGACATTATTCTTAAGGTACGTGAAGAATTATCATTTTATAGTGAACACCCTGTATAAGAAGTTTTAAGACCTTTTCTCCGCTTTGGGACTCTCCTCTGACTTTTATTGCTTTCGTAATAAAATGCCTTGCGATCAGCTACGATTCGCCTTTTACCCGAAATTGTACAAAATTTTGCAAAACATTGACCTAGAAATAAATGTTCACTGAAATTCAGTCGTATTTCAATGATTCACTCAGTAAGAAACGACAGGAATTTTCAGCAAAAGTTAGAACAAATTTCAGTCGTTTTAATTCGGCAAATCAGTGAATTAAGACGACTGAATGTCAGTAAGATTTTCACTGATTCTCAGTATATTTTCAGGAAATATAGGGTTACAAGAATTATTATATAGATATAGATTTAGGAAATATAATTACAATTCTTCTGCAGATTTTTATCACAGAATAAATTGGGGGTTCCCTATAAAGTTACTGCTTACATAAGAGTTTGTATCTTGTGAACTTGAACTCTAGCTCTAGCAGAAGCCTCTGGAGACTCAAAAGGGTTTCTTTGGACTTTGGAGAAAACTTCAATAGAACAACGTGAAAGAACATTCATAAACCAAGCGCTTGCCAAGTGGAGTTGGTAAGTTAGGGATCAATTTACAATTATCAACTAATGACTTGAGACGAAAAGTTTATTGCATATGAATACGCCTTTATTCTTACAAGTTTTGTATATAACATGCATAAGATATTTACTTAAACTTGATTAAATTATGTCCGTCAGAGTTCTATTTAGAAGTGTGCTTTAACTTGTAAGTTGCTTTATTAACTAGCTTAAATCTCGAAGTGGTTTTGGTTTTCTTTTCAGCAAGATGTATTCATTTTTGTTGCAGTTCCCCTTAGGAACCAAGAATTGATTCCGATAGAAACTTCAGTTTTTCCTGTGATCTGATTTCGGGATTAGTATTGTAATATATATGGAATTTACCATTGAGCAGAACTAGAAGGAAACAAGAAGGATATACATTTAGATTGCCTTTTCAAATATTAATTGACGTATACTATGCATGGGACAATTTTGCATAAAAATAGTTCGCAGATTAAGCGGAAATTATACAAATAACGTCAATCAATCTGAATCCTAGCGATCTGCTGACAGTAATCGAGATATCCTCATGTTTGTCGGTAAAATTTCTATGTATGTGAGTGCGTACAAATGGACGCGCATAAATAAATACCATCGTATTCGTACGCAGTTACTCGTCCACATACGGACCGACCGGAAACGAAGAGTGACGGCATAGTCGTTTAAAAATCGAGCAGCGATTTTCTCTCTCTTCCCTTCATTACGAACGATTTATGTTCATGACCTGTGGGGATTCTGTACCTACTCCTCGCCACCCATTTCTTTCGAAAAATCTTCGAAATTAATGACAAAACGTGTCTTATAGGTTTTCTTAAATCGAAAATCTCACAAAAGACTTTTCCATTTTCCCTGTAGTATCATGCCAAAGATTTTTTTGAAAAATGAATTCACTTTTTCAGGTGCACATAAACTAATCTATAAAGTACGCAATGGCGAAAACATTTGGTCCAGACGACAACATATTTTTGTTGGTGTTTGGGCCAGTATGTTTTTGATTGTAGAGCAAAACGATATCGAGTTGTTATTGAAGAGTATCGCAGCAATAAAATTCACTAAAACAGTGGAATAAGTCAATATCAACGGAAAAAATGGTTTAAATTTTATTATTTATACTTATAATTAAACAATCAATTTTATTTTTAGAATGAGTTAAAGTAAAAATTGAACCACAACTAAACTTAAATAGCTAGTAATGAATTGAAGTAAACTTTCAAATTGTTTGATTTTTTTAACCATAATTATTATTTAAAGCAATGAACAGTTCATGCGATAGTTAAAGTTCAACTCGAAATTTATGTAAGTTGAAAGTTTAACCATATTACACTCCATTAAAATATTGTCAAATGTCAATATTAAAAGTCAATTCTAATGCGTTTTAGCTGATGCGGAATTCATTTCTTCTCAGAATTAATAGTACGTTACGTCCACAAAATTATGTATCTTATAAGTATATATTGCATTATATCAGATCAAAAGCGAGTTTAAGTAACTGCCTTTTGGATCAAAGATCATAATTTTTTTAATTTTCTAATTATTTCACTATTTTTTGTATATATTAATCCAAAACAAATTAGAGGAAAATGTCCAGGAGTTTGAGAAAATAAAAATGTGTATGCGGGGCATCGAGTATGCAAAAAATGCAACAGAAATATACAGTCTCTAAAAGAAAATTATATTTGCTATTACGCGATTTTTACGCATTGTATACGCGTGAAATATATGGAAAAACAATGCAAATTAGAAAGCTAAATATTTTATGTGTCCCTGAAGAAAAGAAAAAGGGATGCGACAGTAATGAATAATAGAAAATAGGGAGTTAAAGCACGGACTCGAAACATAGTCAGAAGTAGATAGCGAATCACATGGTAGTTAAGGAGTATGTCTGATTATGAATGAGGGAGCAAAACAGCATGTCAAGGCATATAACTTTGTATCTCCCAGATTATTGTGGGCTATAATTAAAATGGAAATCGGAAGATTACTTATTAAAGCATGCTACGTCCCAAGTGATGGTGAAATTAGTGTAGTAAAAAGCGACTTCAGGGGCACTTTAAATGATACTATAGGTTCTTGCGATCATGGGGAAAGAATCATTATACGAGGAGATATGAATGGATGGGTTGTGGTACAACGAGAGGGTACGGACAATGTACTAGGTAATTTCGAAAATCCGAAAACGAATCTTAACTTGGACAGATTGGAAAAGGGCTTGTTTATCAAATACTTGGCTCTGGCATAAAATGATCCACTTTTACACCTTGTGCAGAGGCCATGGCCAAAGTATGATTTACTTTGTTGTTGCAGATGAGGGATTGAGGTAGCCAGTAAGAGGCACAAAGGTTACATGAGAGGTTCTGAATATGCATCTTATCATTAACTCCTAGTTTCAAAGATTAACTTAGGTCAAGGATGGCGAAGAAAGAGAACAAAAAGACAAAACAGACGCGAATCCTGACCAGAGAATTTAAAGAAACCAGAAGTCTGGATAGAATCTACAGATAAGATAAAAGATCGCCCTGATAGGACAACTTGAGCGACGCTAATACATACTAAAAATATAAATAGCGCATCTAAATTGCTCCAGCAAATCATTATTAGAAGTGAAACTGAAGTGTGTAGCACTTTGGTTGTAGGAAGAATGATTGGGGGTTCTTAGTGGAATGATGAAATCTACGCTTAGCCGTTAACAAAAGCGTTTTTAAGAATGTTAAATACCACAAATCTTAGAAATAAGTAAGAATAAGACTGAAAAATTATTACGAGGACATGTAGATAAAAATACAAATACTAGTTAAAGAAGGGAAAAATAAAAATCAAAAAGAAAGAGAAGAATATGGAAAATGCTTTCGAAGGAAATAAAAAATTATTGTATTGGCAATTGCGCAAGGACAACACACAAGGAAGTAATACTACAGAGGTATTCCGCATTAGAAATAACAAGTGTGAAATAGTATATGATGCAGGCGAAATTAAAGACGGTGCTAGAGGTCATTATAAGAAATTCTTGGCATAGGTGAAGCTATGCAACAGCACAACGGCGACATAGATACGTCGGAAAACTCGATTGGAAGAATTAGTATCTCTCAGATTAGGGATATAGTTAAGAACTTAAAGAATGGTAAGGCTGCGAAGTGAGAGACTCCTCAAACGAAAGACTCTGGATACTAATAGGACCATGTGAAGAGTTTTACATGATTACTTTGTGAAGATCTTTGCTTGGGGTGCTTGCTGGAGAGATTGAACAGCGACCTGAGTCGAAGCAGTGTTGCAGAAACAACGTGTCTTTTAAATAAACAACACGGGAATTATAGATTATTCCAAAAACTATAACCCCCTCCCCCTTACACCACCTCGTACACTTCCATTAATCAGTTTCTCGTATGAACTCCTTTATCCATTCATCCAACACATTCAATATTGGCTAACAAAATGATTTTTTTTGGCAAAAAAAAAAACACTTCTATTGGTCCAACAAAAAGACCTAACAAAATTGTTGTTGGGCAGACAAAACTGTTTTCCCAGTGACGAGATACTAAAGCGAGAATATTAAGGGTCGAGAATATCCTAGCAACAGGACCTTGATAAGCTTCAGGGCTCCCCAAGGAGCCTATTCTATGCAACTTCTCTCTTACTCTTATTTCTATTTCTCTCTTCATCTATTGCTGTAAGTGTGAGCCTGTATTATGTATAGAAATGTGGTAGTATCGCGCACCCTCGGATTCTGTAGTCCACACTCTACGGCCTACGCCTCTACGCGTCTACGCTCTACGTCTGCACCCCGTGGATACTGTTACTCGCAGCACTAATTGAGCGTCCGGGGGATTTCGCAATTTCAAAGTTCCAACCCCTAGTAGTTCCAGTTACGAATTTTGTAACTCACCACTTGCCTTGATCGCTTCTTACTGGATTCTCTAGTTTCTGAATTCAATTCTAAATTAAATTCCGATAATACATAAGAGTCCAAAAATAAAACAAGCTTTGCAAAAATCCTCTTTCTCTTCCGAAATAAACTACGATGGATAATAAAATGCATGAATTTATAAAATGAAATCAACGGCGATAAAAAAATATCCAATATCCAAATTCGGCTATGTTTTGGCTCAAGCAAAAGGCATCCTTTCGATTTTTAGAACTGTGATTCAATTAGAACTCTTTTTGAGTTTTTAAGAATCACACAGATAAATATTTAAAAGAGGTTTTTATTTAAGAAGAAAAGAAGATTAAAGTGAATGATAGAAATACTTAACATCTTAAATTAATTTTTTTTAACGTAATATAACACTTCGCAGTGTGTCGAGGCCGAAAATGAGTTCGCTACAAAAAAAGTACCTATCTATTAGAATTCTTAGTTTGGAGTTGTTGGTTCCTTTAGAAAAATTTATTATTTTGGGCTCCTTTTCAGCAAAAGAGGTTCCTTTTTTTTGCAACTCCCTTGGAACCAAAGACGGTTCTAATAGAAACTCCAGTTTTTGTTCTGTACTGCAGAACTTCTCTAAACTACTTTAGGGACAAATTAGTTATTTATAACTGCATAACGACAGTTCAATGACATGTTTCTAATAATGCACATATGAATTTCTCATAATAGTAAGGTAGGTTAAGTTGACAGCGCCATTTCATCATTTCTTCTAAGCAATAATTAAGGGCTCATTTCGAACTAATATAAAGCCCTAATCCCAAAATTTCGGCCCTGCATTAAAAAAACTGTGGCGTTGTTAACTTTATGTAAAGTTGGCAGTACCAACGGTTTAAAAAAACGCAGAGGCGAACATTTGGCATTATGGCATCAAATTAGCCCTAAATGAGCTCTTTATTACTGCTGGAAAGAAATCACGATATTCTGAAATGGTGCTGCCAACTTTACCCACCTACGATAGTACACGTTTTTAAGCAGTTTTCTCTTGAAATTATTTTAATGAAAAACCTACTTAATGAAGCACTAATTGTGAAACAGTTGCAGAGAATGTAATAAAGAATGATTGGCTAAATTAAGAAAAGTACTTCACTCAGCAACTGTGGAATAAAAATAAAGAAGGCACAAAAGTTCAGTATAGCGAGAAGCTCGCTTGAAGTTGGCATTCCGAGTTAGCGATGCCACGCTAACAGCGAGGCTAACAGACCACTTGAGTCAACAGACGACCGATTGTTAAGGCATATCTGGAGCTGGAGGTAACATGTTTGCCACGACTCGTTGTCGCCCTTTTTCCGTTTCCCTTTATCAAAATTCCATCGTCGAACACATAACCATTTGAGAACTAGGAATGGGTGCCCTCACTACTTACAAAAAATAGTGTATAATCACATACACTCCACAGTTTATAATGCACAACAAATTGTGACGGCTATCGACGAGTTATCGGGATTTTAAAATAAACAAAAATGATAACCAATTCGATCAAATAAAATGAGCAAATTATAGGGTAGCAATATCAAAGAATTACACCTACATCAAAACTATGGCAATATACATTATTCAGCTAATTTTCCCCAGACAGAAAACTTTTGTATCCAAGGGATAAATGATCAAAACTGTTGATTGTGTTATAAAAAATTTTTTACGAATCTTCATTTTAGTGTCTCATACTATGGTCCATGGTAAAAAAATTACTTTTCTATCGCAAATCACAATAATATATCATTACGTGCCCAAAAATGCTTTTGAAACACGTTGACAAATGCCTAAGAAATGATTTGAAACCCAACAGGAAATATGTAACGAATTATTTTTAAATGTACACTTAGGGGAGAAGCGGGTAATGCAGCGCGCATAACATGTATCAATCGATAGAAAGATAAATATAACGTAATCGTCAGATCTCTTATATGGAGCTTAATTCATTCGTAGAAAAAATGTAATCTATTTAAATTAGAATATTTAATTGATACATCTAGCAACAAATTCCAAGTGAGTCAACTTACCCCACCTCCTGGCGGGTAATGCGACACATTTAAACCAGGCACATATCTTTTGTTGATCTAAAGAAATGAATTCTTGGACCATAGGTCTAGATTCGTTTGAAAGTTTGAATGTGAATGTTTTTGATTTAAGGAAATATTCTTTGGTATGAAGCAAATTATTTACGGTAATTCAGAATGATACATTTTAATAGTGGTACGAATCGAGAGGTTATATTTATTTGACAGCACTACAATGAATTATAAAGATTGTCTGATTGGTTTAAAGCTTTGATATAGTTTTCCCTCTCAAAGTATTGAAAAAAGCTTAACCACTATAAATTATTCACTGTAAGTAATTATTTCTTATAAAAATAAATACATAAATATGATGTAGCATTAGAAATAACATTTCTTGCTTTCGGCTGACCGATTTCTACACAGTTATAAATATTTTATCGGAGTTGCTATTTCATTATATTTATTTTCAATTAATTGAGTCATAATGATAAATTGAAACCAATTTTTTTTCTTAGTTCATTATTGCGTGTTACTTTCTTCCTTATCATTAAAGATTTTATTGTATTGCCGTGTTTCATTAAATAATAAGCCGTACAGGAATATGGAAAATTCAAGATTTAAACATGCACCAGAAGTGTTTTCACAAATAAGTTTGTAGCATGAATACTTCCAAAATCGCTATTTTTAGTGCGCTAAATCTAACTTGAACTACAAAATAAAATTCTGAGAAAAATCGTCTTATTTCAAAAGTGTCCTTTACGTGGAAAATTATCCAAACAACGCAGAATTTTCACTTTAATTAAGGAACGTTCCAACACTATGATAAAAACACAGAAGAAATAAGTATTGGAACAAGAAACTCTGTCTTGTTTTAAGACACAGAGGTCTTGCTTCAAGCCAAAAATAGGTCTAATTCTAGCTTTAAGGCTAAAAATGGACTTAAATAAATATTTAACAAAACAAAACTTTTTTCTGTCAATGATTATCAAATTCTTCACAAAAGATAATAAACAGCATGATGCTAACATAGTAAAAAGGAATAGTACAAGATTTTACACCTTACATTAAAAAATTTTTCTAAATTCATAAATTAAATTAAGCAGGAATTCAAGTAAAGTGAATATCAATTAAGGAAAAGGTAAGATTTAATTTTGAAATTCAAATATTGATCTTCTGAAATTCAGACATTAATCTTCAGAAGTTCAGACAAATTTTTGCTGAATTTAAGTTCAACATTGAATTTAAGTATATTCTAAAGTTAAGGTGTAACATTCTTAAATATGCTGTTTTACTGTGAAATTTAACAAAAAAACTAAATTACAAACTTCTATTATTTGACAACTGTGACTTATTTATTGAAAATTTGAAGAGAAAAGAAAGAATTCTGGGAATGTCTGTATATTTCTAGGACCAGGACTAGGCTAGGTAAAATGATATTGGTATAGGACTGTAGGTAGAAATAGATTTGAGAACAGAGCCACGAGACAGTATCGTATCAAAGTAAACTTTCACCCTTCCTAAGCCATTCGGTTTATCACACATCAACAACCATTAAAATATTAAACGAAAAGTCTGCACACTTAAAATGAGCTTATTAAACTTATTTCTGGGGGTAAAAATATTACGGAAATGAAACGAATTGCATAAATGAATCTATATCGTTGATACTTGATACCAAGGCTTAACTACCCTTTCATAAAAATCAGTCTACACGTAAAAACGTATATATAGATACCCTCGGATTTAGTCACGCGAAGAAACATTTAGGAGAGTAATTTTCCGCTGTATTCCTACCACAAACAATCATATTAATGAGGCGACCTCTATAACAGCATCATTTCCTTTTTGATAGTATCTCTTAACCACGTGATAAAACTTTCTCATACCAATAACACCATATCTCCAAACATAAAAGTAAGATATCTAAATAAAACTCACAATTTACAAGTGATAGTCTATTTTTTATATTATTTCACTAATTGCTATAGTGGAACTAAATGAAAAATTATCATACTGCAATTAGTAATTTATTTAAATGAATAAAACAAAGAATCGAACTACTGATTGTGTTAGTAAAATGTACAGTGTAATTCAGATTAAGTGTATTTGGACTTTGGACCCAGAAAATAATGTTAAAAAATAACAGGGCCCAGAAAAGGTGACACCGTTCCTGACTTCCTTACGAAGAAAACCGACTAAGCACGCGCTGAAACGAGGAGAGGGAATATAGAGTGCTGTGCGCCCTCGCCCTTGTAGTAGGCCCTCGTGAGGCCGAAAGAGGGGAATAAAAAGCGGGGGAGGCCCAGGAGGGCAAGGAGGTCGGAGCCCAGGGGCCCTACCCATGGACTGATGTGAAAGAACCGTTTGCATCCTTCTATCTCTCTTTGATGAACCCACGCTCCTCATTCTCTCTCTTTGTCTGTCTTCAACTTCATCTCATTCGTTCACTATCACCCGATTGTAAATCAGTGGCTCCCAATCCTCGGCGAATCTCTACCCTTCAATTTTATGAATTAGCAGTCGTTCAAGTATTACGTAAAGCTCATTGCCGACAATTTTGCTCACCCCTAAGGCCTTACGTAATATTTAAACGATCCCTTATCAGAAAGTCTGACAATATCAAGCAATGCATGCATAATATATTTGTAGTAACTTCTGTATACTTCTACGTAAATTAATACGACTGTGGTTTTAATCTAAATGTTTAATTTAGAGCAATTTAATTATGACAGTAATTACGATACAAGATATATAATTCATTCAGGAATTTAAAAAAAAAACTGTCATACATTATAATAGAATTATATTTTAAATTATTAAGCAAAAACCGTACAAAATTAATGTCTTATAAATAATGAATATTAATGAAAATGGTGTAAATTTCAGAAAGGTATCCATACATAATATATATCAATATAGAAAACTGCCTCGAATTTCGATACATGGAAATATAAATCTAGAAAGTAATGTATTCAGCTCATGTTAAGAAAAGTAATATTTACATATTGTGTCATATCCGTCGATAATAGCGAACATGACATTTAAAAAATAGACTAATCAAGTTCGACGTCAGACTCGGAATTTCTTAGATTTATCTGAATTTCGATTATTTCATGGTTATCTTAATCAGTGAACACCCTCGCAATAGTTGCTCATCAGTCCAATATATGAAATATTGCCTATTATATTATGACTAATTGGTAATCTACGTCGAAGAGTAAATTTGCACTTATGTTTTGTTAAATAATAAAAATTGGTAAAATGTTACATAATACGGTACGTATAGGGCCAATACAAAACCTATAAAAAGTTTGTATAGCTTTTGGAAATTAAATGCACATTAAAAGTATACTTTCGAATTTCTAGTTTATAATCCTGAATGGATATAAAAATGGATATTTCATGATATGCTGAGATATTAATTTAAAGAAATACATAATTGCAAAATCGTAAAGTCTGAATTCAGAATTTAACCCTCGCTTGAACCAAATTCAGTGTTCAGGTTTTTAAATTTGGACTCCTTGAGTTTTGCAATTGTGTAATTATGTGA
>NC_046663.1:53407180-53410795 GCF_010883055.1 Belonocnema kinseyi
GTAAAGTCTGAATTCAGAATTTAACCCTCGCTTGAACCAAATTCAGTGTTCAGGTTTTTAAATTTGGACTCCTTGAGTTTTGCAATTGTGTAATTATGTGATTATTTTCATTAATATTTCAAAATATAATGAAATTTCCATTAAATACATTCAGGGTTATAATATAGAAATTCTAAGATTTCTTTTGATATGTGTTTTATCGAAATCTGAGGATAAGTGTTTTGAGATATAGGGAATTTAACATTTTTATTTAAAAAAGAGTATAGAAAGGGCATATAATTATTAGAAATGGTTACCACTGTCATAAATTTTGTCAAATTTGCTATCGAATTTGTTTTGTTAGAAACTTTATCCTGTTTGGTTTTTGATTATCAAACTTTAAAACAAATATAAAAATTTTAGTCCTTCATTATGTAACAATCTAACTTAATAAATTAACAACCAATTTTGGATATATCAATCTCAACTTCCAAAATGTCTTTTTCTTAATTATATAACTAGAACTGTTGATCAGGAGTAAAAAAAAGAAAAGCTTAAGTTTATTAAAAAAAAAAATTCACAATTTCTTCAAAATTTCTAAACTTAGATTTAGAAAAATAATACACTTTTGAGCTTGAGATTGATGTAAAGCAAATAACCTCGACCATTTTGACATTTCTTTCCGAATTCAACAGAGGCACTCAAGTTTTCAATTTTTCACAACTGTTTCAATTTTTCACCAACTTCGTTTCATTCAATTTAGGAACAAAAGATAGAGAGAATTTTTCTTATGGAAAATTCTGAATTTTAGAAAAAATATCCGAGACTAATAAGTGAAACTTTGCAGCAGTTTATACTACAAAGTTTCCTATACTTTTATCTAGAAATTGGTATAGTACGCTACAAACCATGATCGTAATGACACTTTGGTCCTTAAATTAAAATGTAGTTTATGAAAAAACGAAAACTTGAGTCTCAGTCGAGAAAATTAAAATAATCGTACTATTCTTCTCTATTATGAAATGTCGATATAAACAAAATGAGAACCTCTGGGTCGGTATAAGAAGAGGATCGAAAGAGCGATAGGGGGGATTCTGGAACGAGATAGAAAGAGAAAAGAATACCAAGCAGCTAGAGGCAGAGTCTATTTGCGATACTCGTTGTACATTCCGGGACCTGTTAAAGTGCGCATCATCGATTATGCGGGGTATTTGTGATATCGTTACACGTAGTGCTGATAACTCTTAAAAGCCGATTTCGGTACCGGGTCGAACGTAAACGTACAATTTCACGCGTTCTTGATGCGATAAAGTGTACAGATTTTTCCAAACTAAGTTCTTGTTTTTTTTTTACACAAACAGAATGATTTTGCTGCAAGATTAGATGACCTTTGTCGCAAATGAATAATGTTTGCTGCAAAACAATTATTTTTGAGACAAATGAAAATCCTCTTGACCTTAAATTTAAGATGAAATTTCATTGGTGTCAAAACGCATCGTAAAGGAGCAAAGCAGTGAAAAACTAATTAATTCCTTCTTCCGATTCCATATTATAACCGCATTATAGTTATTTGGCTGGAAAGCGAGCTCAGGCGATTTTTCTGGTTGAATTTGCAGTGTTAATTTACGCTAATATTGCTGCGAGTTCCACTGCTTTTTTAATACTGCAGGGTTTTCAAGACTGTTTTGAATGTAAACGGGCCTTGAACTCCCCTCGCCCATATCCAATTCGCCGAGAATGCGGGCTGAATTGCATTTCTCGGCAAGATGAAACCGAGTCTAAATCCAGCGATGCAGCTTTCTGAACTTAAGGCTTTAAAAAAACATTTTCTTTGAAATTTAGTAGACAGTCAAAAGGGAATTTCGTGCAGTCTTTACACAAATGTAAAATTAGAATTTCAAATTTAGGGAAGGTAGGAAGAAATTTTTGGAAGCCTCAGAAAATATTTACTCGACTTCAGGGAATAATAATCTAACATCTCAGTAATTTTGAATTAGTATCGTCCGGGCAGAATCATCACAATTATAACATGCATAGCTCAATGAAATATGTAGATAGACAAAATAACCGCAGTTGCATAGTTCGGAAGGGTTCGGGGATAGATATCTTTAAAGTATAATGCTTTTTCTCGGCATCATGTGAAAACTATGAAATTTTTAATTTTATCACAGAAAAGGTGTTTCTGTGTGACCTTATCAGAGAAACATAATGTTCTATAGATGCTATAGGTTTCACAATGGAACCAGTTCGATGATTGTCGTTCGTTGACCGCACGTTTTTAGAAGGAAGTGTGTACAATTACACGAAATTGGCATGAAGCGAAATGTTAGGTCCCAGATATTCGAGAGTAGCGATTACGAAGAACAGCATTCTTTCTTCTCTTTCAGTCAGCTGAAAGTTGCGGAAAAACCATACAAGGCATCCTTGATCCTTTATCCTTGAAAGGTTTCAGACTTGCAGGCTCAAGAAAGCTGCGGAAAAATCATGTGTATCGAACAAAGAACTTGCTTCACTGGCAAAAAAAATCTGACGATGAGAATGGATGAAGAGAAAATTGTGATTAATGATCCTGATTCTCCAAGAAAGCTATGATAGGATTTTATAGTATGATCCGACTGATATAAAGAATAAGTTCCAAGTCTCGAAAACTTTAAAATAATAAATTCCTAAAAGAATTTGCAGTATCCCCATAAATCCTAAACATTCATTAAGATAAATAATATATTAAGTTCAGATGGTACCTCAAGTTTCTCATATACGAAAATAGCTTGATTCTTTATAGCCAAGAAAATATGATATTTAAAATACCTTTTACACAAAATGTCAATACTGGTTACTCTAGGAAAAAATGTAGTATACACTTCGTTATTTTGAGTTAACGGACGTTGTGCTTTTGACAGCAGGTTCAAGTGATTTTAATTAAACGAAGAAATTTGAATCGGTTGAATTTTAAGTGCTTTGAAGGTGTTTTCCCCTTAATGTGAATGGTAAAATTTTTTTAATATTATAAACAAAATCATAATTTTTTAATTTATATGGGTCGGAGATCTTTAATGATTAATTTCTTTATTAAAACTAGGTTAGTATTAAATGCCTCAAACGAACAATATGCTTAAAATATAATAAGGCGCAATTTGAAATGATGTTTAAAAACTAAACTTGGAAATATGTAACATTATTATACACGTTTTCAAATCAAAACTTTCATCTTCATATTATATCAATTCTGTCTTGCAAAAAACAAGGAACGCTAAAGCATATCTGCACGGAGAAAGGACTGTTTGTAAAATTTAGTACTAATATATTTATTTTCACAAGAGTTTGATAGCAAGCTGGGATGTATTCCAAAAATTTTTTATTGTCACATTGATACGAAGAAACACTTTTTCCATATATGCATATATATATATATATATATGAAACAGGCCATTGTACTTATGGCCATGAATTTACTCTACTACTATTGAAATTATTCACAAATGATGGGTAAGCAATCGAGATTCGGAAACAAACAATCTACACAACTTTCTGGGCGATGCAACTTAAAAAACATCAAATCAGAACTCTTTCTATTCCAACTAGGTTTAGTTTAACCAGAGCTCATTATTGGTTTTGAAGAGAAAAAGAAATTTCAGT
>NC_046663.1:53410895-53431842 GCF_010883055.1 Belonocnema kinseyi
TTTTTCAATCGAAAGATAAACCAAAGTACGCACTGCTGGGTTCTCGAGTTCCACATCCTGCACACTTTCGGCTCGATCCGAGGTCGCATCTAAAGCAGGTTAGTCCTGAAACTCGTTTTGGGTGCCTACAAGTGGCCGAATGTATAAATAATATCCGCCCGTTCAACATAGATTCACGTCCAAGTGACCTGGTAAGGGGTCGCCCAGGGGTTACTCTAATTAAATTGTCATTGGTGCCTGGCACTTTGCGCTATCCGCGTCATCAGTAGAGGGGCGGGGAAGAAAAATAGGAGCCAAATTCTGCGAACCGGAAATTCATCCCGGGGGGGTGGGGGGGGGTGGCAAAAAGGTTAGTATTTTGCGGGTCTTCCAAACAAAGAAACGACTGCAACCCCACCCTCTGGTATCATCAGTGAACGCGGGGGTGCAGAACATATTCAAGGATGGTGAGGAGCGATAGGGGACCACAAAGAGTCCTAGGGGTGGTCGCTAGGCAACTGGCGCCCCCAACAATTTCTATCGTTCTGTGCATGTGTGGACATGCATTCGTGTACATATGCACACCACTGATGCAATGTACATCGACACATATAACGCTCAACGCGTGTTACACTGAACACGGACCTTTACGCACTACCAATAAGCTATACGTTATACTCACGACATACACGAGCTCGTGATTTCAAAAATTCCACCCTCGAATCCCCTCGAGCATTTACTCTCACTCCCTCACATGAAGCATGAAACTGCCATTTCCATGATCTGTCCCGAAACACATCTGACGATTATAGTTTTTGAACGGCGCGAAAGCCAAATCAGATAGCTTATATGTCCAAAACACGTGGATTTGGGATGTTAATGGAATTCATTTATAAGAGAGAACGGAAGCGCATATTCTGTAAACAAATTTCTTCAAAAGGGAATATTAAATAGCTACAATGCTATTTTTCAGAAACATTCCCACAATATGTGACTTATTTAAATGTTCAACAAGATGGGCTTCAAACGTATGTGAACGTATCAATTTAATAAAAATTGGTTTTTATATGTTTTAAATAAAGGTGTAATGTTTTGCATATAGTTTGTCACACTCTAGTACGCAAGTAGGGAAATTGATATAGTTACAATTTTATTAGGAATCAAGACAGGAATAATTTGAGTATCGTCCTAACTTACCTTTAATGCACTCAGAAAAATGTTTGTTTGAATCAAACAACAAAATTTATTTGAATTTATATAATTGAATCAAACAAATTTTTTGCTTGAAATAAAAAAAGGTTTATTTAATTTTAAGAAATTGAAACTATTTGCCTTATTGATTGAAACAAATCATTTGTTTAGTACAACTTGTTTGATTTAAATAAAAAATTGACTTTTATTAAACAATGCACTTGTTTAAAATCTGTTTGGATACAATTGAAGATTTCGGATGTAAGTCTTTTTCAATACTAACCTCCTTTCTTTATAAAGATGATTAATGAAATCAATTATATTCTTTTTTATTATAATTATCACTGTATACTTAAAAGCAGGAACACTGATATATACATTCAATTCAAATGTCTAACTCTGATTCATTTCTCATTATTCTAATTTATGATTGTTTAATACAGAAATGAGAAGCGCAGTTAAAAATTAACCAGAATTAAGCATTCGGATGGAATAAGTGTTTCTGCTTTTACATAAACAATAATATTTATGATTAACAATAAAAATACTGTCGAGCTTATACATTATTTTTATAAAGAATGCTCAATTTTAAGGTTAAGTGCAAAAAGAAAGATTTACTTCACTTGAACATAATTTTTAATTAATATAAAAAATATATATTCAATTTAAACAAGAACATTACTTATTTTAAACAAGAAATTTATTTAAACAAACCAAACATTTATTTGAACCAAACAAATAAGGACAAACAAAAAATTTATTTGAATCAAACAAACATTTGTTTGACCCCATATTAAAGAAATAATTTGATTCAACCGAAATTTGTTTGATTCAAACAAACATTTTTCTCAGTGTGGGAATAGGAATTAAACACTAAATATAAAACATTCAACTTCCCTCAACATCTATGGAAATCAATTTTTGTTGAAATGACTGAAAGATTACGTTTGCACACCTGGCTAATAGAATGTTAAAAGTCATTTCTAAATAGGATCAAGCAGTCAAGCACACTAGTCTAGAACGAAAAGTATAATTTTAAAGTATAGTTTCTTGACTGCCCTTTAATACCCTGACGCTAACCTTTGAAAATCGCAGGGGAAACGACTTGATGCGCACTTCCAGGTGAAGCGAGTCATTCGAGTGAAAATGAGAAATGTCGTTTTATGAATCACACACGCATCAGACTATGCATTGTACATATACTTGATACAGAATGATACGTTGCTTCCAAATGAATCGTTCGTGATTAAAATACGAGGGTCACATTTTTGGAAATGTTCAAGCACACTGTTAGAAATTTTTGTAGGACTTTTCAGAAGCGTATATGAGTAAAGCGTTATTAAGTAACTGTTTCTGAATATTACTAAACAGGAACGAAAATTTTAGCAATGGCAAATGTTGCAGAAAATTCTGTTAGAATTTAGGAATTTTCAGATGCAGTAACATACAATCTCAAGAAATTACACTTTTTTTTTGCTTTATTAATTTAAAAATAAAATATGTAGTCGATATTTGTCCATACAATATGAGTGAGCCCAATATAAATTAATTTATCTTGCTATATATTTGTACTTTGAAGAAAAATATACAGACTGCGTATTTATTATAAAAATTAATAAACCGAACTTTTTGGAACTAAATTTTTCGTTTTTTACGGACTCAGCCACACATTTTACACAACACAACGAGCACAAAGTCAGCCAAAAGCCTTCGCAACGAGACGCGTCTATAGTTGGATTTGTCGGTCAAGCACGAGGTCTACGTTTCGAAAATTTTCACAGTGTCATTTTAAAATTAATAGAATGTGTATTTATATTAAAATTCTTTAAAAAACTGTTTGCACCCATTTTTCATGAAATACATGCACACAACACAAATCACCTTAAGCAGACAGCTTTGACTTTGAGAAGCGAGGATGTGCACAAGTTTCTGAATGTTAATAAAAATTAAGTAAATTTACTGCAAAAGTTACTGAATTTCGTTCTCAGGTACCTAATTTCATAAATTTCAGTAACATTATAGTAACTTAAATGTGTCTGAATTTTCCAAACATTTGTAACAGTATAAAAAAAGTGTAATATTTCCATACAGTTCCATATACATTAATTACACTTACATAAAACCCCTCAATTATAGTTTGCAAGTCATGAATTCTTACCTGTAACAAAAAGAAAGTAGCAGATTAACTATTTGATAATAACAATTTGAGAATGGTAATTTGTATAAATTATTTTGTAAAATAATCGCAAAAATTTTAACGTTTCTCCTTCAGTTTTTCGATATTTAAGCAAAATAACAATTCTGAAACGAGGATGGGAATGAGAAGGGTTATTGAAGATTATCACTCTGCTCTGCATTATAATATATACCTTTCCTGAATTTCAGGTTCGTACTACCTTGCATGACGTTCCAGAACGCTTGCGCTACTATACAGCTCGTGAACATTTATTCTAGTCGCATCCTACTCCAATACTCCATGTCGAGTTGGTCAGTGTCGGCTATGATACTATGTTTCCATAATCCGTGGAGTTTTCGTTTCACGGATTTAAAAAAGTGCTGCAGAAAAATCAGTTCTAATTTTCAGCCAATATTTAGATTATTAAACCCATCAAAATAATTAAATTATTAGAAAACTTTTCACTTCGCAACGTGAGCGCCCTTTCAATACATTACGGAACGCAATTGTCTGAAGATTTTGGACCGCACCTGCCCCCAATATACCGTTTCTTCCATCTTTTCTACTTTTCCTGTATTTTCTTAAAGTTTGAACTCAACTTATATATTTTCAAAAACGAATAACTATTATATAAGAACAGCTGATGGGTGTCGGTAGGGCGTTAGAAATTCCAAGTTTTTAGTTAGAATATTACCCTTAATTTCAGTTAGGATAGAGTATTAACATAAGGTTACACTAGCTTTCAGTATACATATATTCTTAATTGAAGAGCGAGCATATCTGAATTTCAGGTCATGCCTCCCTGAATTTCAAATATTCCCGACTTGAATTTCAGGACTCTAATTCCCTTAATTTAATGTTCAGATAAGCCGAATTTTCGACTTAAATGAAGTACATTTTTTTGCTGTGTAAACTCAGAGAAAAACTCCTCTTGTCTGTTTTCTTTTGAACGGCGTGAAAATATTTTTTACACAAACAGAATTATTTAGCTGCAAGATTAGGTGAAATTAATCGCATAATGAAATTCTTTGCTGCAAAAGGATTCCTGTTGAGACAAATGAAAATCTTCTCAACCTTAAATTTGAAAGGAAATTCCATTTAGGTCAAGAAACATTCTTTTGTCACAAGAGGATACTTCTCAGAGTGTAAACTTTAATTTCTTCAAAACCGTAGCTCAACCTGATTTGCAACTCAGTTGTAACTCATCACAATAAAACTATCCCTTAATTTAATATCGTATAGAATGTAAATTTCGATATTAATAATTGACACGGTATTTAACTTTTTGACAGTTCTTTAATATTATCAGAAAGATATGACTATCTTGACTACTCTAGATATCCTCAAGGAAGAATTGAGTGACATTCAAACTGCGTTCCAATATTAAAATGTATTAACTTTCATCAAATTGGTGTATGAAATGTGTTTAAATGTTAACTATGATTTATTCAATAACTTAAAAACTTCATAGTCAATTTTGATTTTTCATCTAATAAAAAAGGAAGCACAGAAAAAACCTGGGGGTTTACTGAAATTGCGGCTCTAATAAAAGTTGGTATCATTCAGAACTGGAGTTCCAATAGATACATATAGACTATAGAGAGACAAAAGGGTTCGTTTAGACTTTAGAGCGCACCAAACCCTTGCACAGTAGAGCAGGTAAGTCAGGGATCGATTTACAGTTATAGACCGATGACTTTGACGGAAAGTTTCTTGCATATGAATATACCTTTATATTGACAACTTCCCGTGCAGAAACTGCTCAACTTATTCCCGAGTTCCGATCTGGGCCCGATCGGATTTTCCACATGTGGCCCCAAGGGGGCAGATGATATGGCTCGCGTCAGAACCACGTCGGGTCCGGTTAGGTTAGACAAGATTATGTCAAGTTTTCTGTTATCGTCGTGATATTGTTTTTCTTTCATATAACTTAAATTGCAAAAAGCAAATAGTAGATTGTGAGTTCGGAATGACAGAATTGTTGGTGAGACTTCTGATATCCGCAACGAAGGCAAAGGTAAGCTTTAATTCGCTAGAATCATGAACAAAATTCATTTTCAGCTTCTGAAGATTTTCAGCAACTTAGTCGAGAAAGCGTCGTCATTTTGAGCGCATTTACTATTTATGTGAATAAAAAAATGTTTTCCAGCTTTTTAGAATTTTATATTTTGTTGCTGATATACTGAAAATAGAGATCACCTTATACCAAATGTATGAATTTCCGGATTAGTAACATTATAAATCAAAAGCTTTTTATATTTTCTCGAACATAACCTCACTGTTTAAATCTCAGTCCACGTGCACCATGTGCATTAGTCAAACAAAAATCATTTTAAAAGAATATTAAGAAGATTAAAAAATATTTATGATTAAAATTCATTTTTGCGTGTATGTAATAGCTGTAAATTTGAACATTGTTTGTCAAAGCATAATAGTTTTCTTAAAAATGCAAACTCTTATCGATAAATTCAAGCAATACAAACAGATAATGTATTGTAGTATATTGAAAATGAGATATAATGTATAACGATATATATTGTAGAATATTGAAAAATTTAAGTTTTGTAAAATGCAAAGTTAAAAAAATATTTTTATAAAAACTTTTGAAATTTTACTAATTACAGAAATAAAAAATTAAAGGGGCCATATCTGGGCCAGGTCGGATCCACATTTTGGATGCCCAGATCTGGGCCCGGTCGGGTAAGGCTTTTCATTTAAGGTCTAGCGCTAGACAGATTACCCTATCGGACCCACATTTTTCCCGATCGGGGCCCGACTGGCGCCACACCAAAATTTCTGCACGGGTTTGCTGCATAACTTGCAAATTATATTTATCAACTCTTCATCTCTATTATAATTTCAAGTAATATTTTGTGATTTAATTAACTTCACTAAGTTATGACCATCAGAGTTCGATTACATATGTGCTTTCAGATAAAAATTAAGCTATTAATTAAACAAAATGTCGAAGTGGGCAAAGCGAAAAATAGGTTCTTTATAAATAGGCTCAATTTCCAATGGGATCATTTAGATTATTTAGAACAGCAACTAAGGTATCATTTAGTTAGAGGTTATTTATCGTTATGGATTCCTTTTCAGAAAGTGGGGTTGATTTTTGTTGCAGGTCCTTTCGAAGCAAAAATGTGTTCTACTGGAAAGTTGGAAACCCCAGTTTCTTCTGTTAGATGATCAAGGCTCAGATTTGCCCAGAGAAGAAATCGCTTTTGCCATCACTACACGTGTAGAAATTTCCCCGGTTGGCCATACTACAACAAGGTTTCTGGTCGGATCCCGACCAGGCTACCCCTGGCTGGGTTTCAATGACAGAAAACGGTCGGGAGCCGACCGGGTACAGGCCTGGATAATTTTCTTGTCAAAATTACACTTTTTTAAGAGCTGTGATGTTATCAAAGACGTAATAATGGATGATAGACGAATTATGATTTGAAAAGTATAATTTAGAGAATTATTAGAGCAGTGAAAGAGAAAAAAGCTATTTTAAATTCTTTAAAAAAATTACATGAATGTTTTAACTTATTAAATAAAACTGTTATCAATTTTGGTATGTGTATCAGCAGAAATGTTACAATTTTTACTATTTTCAGACAATGTTTAGTCTGTACACTTTCAAATTTACCGCCATGTATATCCCCTTCTGCGTCTGGCGACTGCGTAGACACTCATTACTTTTCAGTTTCGCACTTCGAACGAGGGTGCACATTGCACTCACATCGCGTCATTTCCTCGAAGTTTGCAAATAAAATTGAGATCCATAATTATTATCAACCTTGTTTCAGTAAACATTTCGAAAACCCCACTTAGTGCGCGGATAATAATTATTTAAAATTAAATTATACTCTTGTGGATACATTTTTTTCTCTGTACCTTCCTACCCTGAAATCACCACGTGGTTTCCAACGTGAAACAATTGTTACGAGGTTCCATTATGAGTGGTTGAAATTCTGCTCCAATTTCTTTACCAGAATTGGTAAAATTGATTTGACCTTTAAAGTTCACCGTACTCTTTACGATGAGCCTTAACAGACAAAAAAAGTTACAAATTTCTCGTCTTAGGCAATATTTTTTAACCTCTTTGTAGCCGGATTACCCGACCGAATCCTGGCCGGTATTCAAGCCGGGATCCGACCAGTTTACCGTGACGTTTTTAGCTGGATCTCGGCCGGATTACCCGACCAGTGCCCGGCTTTAACCGGGGCTGTCCGGACGGGACCCGGCCGGATCCGTGATTACATTCCTACACGGATAGCATTAAAAATATTCAAAGAGAGAAACGTAAATTTATTTTAAGAATTTCTATAGTTAATAATTTAGTACCGTGAAAAAAGAAGCTTTAATTTATTTTTCAATAATTATATGAATTATCCAACATACAATCTCTTTCTCTCTTAATTTAAAAAAGGATAATCATAATCCAATTATTGAAAGTCACATAGATCGACATACTACAGTCTATGTCCTATGTGACCTGCAATGCGATTGGTCAGTCTTACGCTGGGAACGTCCTCCCGCTCTCATAGAACCCTTGCACGAAAGCCAAAAAACGCAAGGTTATAAATAAATGTAGGCCAAGACAGAACGTAAGATACCCTTTTCTCTTATTGAAACCCTGAACCTGCGTTTTAAATTTCCCTGTTTTAAGTAGCATTGCTAGTTTTGCGGTAGTCGGCTTTTAAGGGGGTCTCCTGGCGTGAAGCTCGTAAAAGGTCATTTTTCGGGTTTTTTTTTACGAAAAGGAAGTAGCATAGACAGTTTATTTGATAGGTATATTTGAGGAAACTTTTTAGCAATATTAAAAAAAAAACTTGAAAAGGTTAGAAAATTGCTGAGTGATCCAAAGTGAACTGAAGCATGTCGCTGATAAATTGGTCCGATTGTGTACACGATACCCTACAAAATGAAATTTGAATCAAGTCGATAGGTCAAATAGTTTTCACGTAATCGTGTACACAATTTTCAAAAAAATGATTTTGAGAAAACATCTTTTAAAGTTTTGGAACGCGACGAGCATCCAAGCAGCATGTCCGTGCATTTCTAGCGATATCTTCCGAAATACTTGGAGTTCAGATCTGAAACTTTGTAGAAATATTTACAGAATTTTGTGACAGATTAAGCTAAAAAAATCGATTTTTTTTTATTCACACCAGGAGACCTCCTTAAATCAACGCAAGCCAGGCGACGAACAATTAGATGTCAGGAACCTTTTTCGTTAATTTCGAATCCTAGTGAAGTAACTGTATTTTTTTCTAAAATTGTCAAAAGGAATGAGAAGTAATTTACAGAAATAAATCACCAGGAAGTATGTATCAATATCTCGAGATTCTTACGTTATTATTTTAGTTATACATTTAAGAAATTCGTGTAACTAGAAAAATCGAAACAAAGCAACTAATTAGAAAAAATATTTGATCACAATAACTGGAAAATAACTAACAAATCCTCTGTTTTTACGTCATTTCAGCAAATAATAAATAAAACAAGAATGAAAAACACTGTATTTTAAAACTTAAAATTTTTTTAACAACTCTGGAAATGTTTACGAAAAAGCTATAAAAATCTATTTTAAGCTATTTCTATCAATTAAATTTCACTGAATCAAATTTAGAGAGAAGGGACGGAAGGAGCAAAATGTTCGCTGTGGTTAGATTTTTTATTTTTCAGAAAATGTTCGCTTCGTAACTTATTTACTTCTGCATAGATATGTATTTTTGATGTAATTTTGTCATTAAATTCATATCTGTAATGATCTCGTCAAAATATGGAAGCTTCCTCTTTATTATTTATAAATATTTCCATTTTTTTATCAATGATTTTTTTTTAATTGAGCATGTTTAAAAATACGTTTTTTGTCCAACGAAGTCCTACACCTGCAGTGAGAAAAAATTCCAGGCTGATCGATATTCCGATAAGGTAAGAAAGTGGATTTAGTGGATTATTAAGATAGTGCTGTAAATAGGTTTGGAAGCACTGCCTGAATTAATTATTAAAACCGACAGCTGTTTTAATGATTTTTACAGACCGGTCTGTAAAAATCATAAAAAATTTATTCATATTGAAAAAAGACTTATTTGGATGAAAGAAAATATCTTTGATCCAAAGAAATGGTAGAGCCGAGTTATGGCTGAAGAAATATTTGTTGAGTTTAAGGAAATATTTTGTTTGGATCTAAGGAACGCAATAATTAAGACATAGAAATATTAAGTTGACACTGTGAAATATTCCTTAAGTTAAATAGATTTGTTATTGACAGTAATAAATAATTATTTGATACGATATATGACTTCAGTAATGTAAATATGTATAGTGTTAGTGCAATAAGCTAATTATTAAATACAAATAAATGTATCTCGGACGGAGTAAAATTTGTTTTTGAGTCAAATATATAATTCCTTAATTCAAATAAGCACATTTCACGTTAAAATAAAAATTTCTTTGTAACAAACTCCTTTTTTTAACTGAAATATTGATTTGTTTCTAATATACACTGCCCTGCAAAAGTTTGTACTCACTTAGAAAAATCGTTTTTTTTTTATTTATCGCTTAAATGATCGTTTCTCAGACCGTTTTATACAACGTATTTGTTCAGAACAATATTGTATTGATAACTTTTGAGCGTTTTCTTTTAATTATCATTTATCTATTGTATCAAAGTATGTTTATTTTTAAATATTGAAAAATCGACAATATTAAAATATATCATTTTTAATTACTTCAACATTTTTTTTATCTTGAATCCATTTTTGCTCACTGCATCGATACTTCAAAATGCGCGCCAATGACTTCGAACCCCATCTACCGTCGATTGTCTGTATAATTAGATATTTTCACTTCAACCATCAGCTAACTTCATTTTGTTAAAAGGTGAGGGGAAAACAATGGATCATATGCATGGAACAAAACTTTCTTTCTGCAATATCTTTGAAATTAATGATCATCATTATCATTTTATTATTTCATTAAATAGTAATTAAAAAATAAAAACTATTTTTCAAATGCACGTATACAGAAAAAATTAGCTTTTACGAAGATATTAGCAAAATAGGGCAAAAATGAACTGAATCCCCTGTATTTGGTCCCTTGTTTTCGCCTTATTAATCTACGACGTGAAGTTAGCTGTTGATTGAAGTGTAAATACCTAATAACCTCAAATTTCGTCACTCTGACACTTAAAAGACAGTTGCTCATTGCACAATATTTTCATCTATATTGCCACTTCAAAATTGTGTCTATAGACATGAAAATGGCAAGAGCAAGGCAAATACCGAAAGAAAAACGTGCTCAGATAGTAATTTTAAGTGAAACCGGCCATTCGCAGCGAAAAAATGTACAAATACTGGGAGTTTCACAGAAAGGAGTCCGTACAACATGGGAGAGATTCGCTAAAACCAAATCGCTTTCCGTCAGGAAACGCTCGGACCGACCCAGAAAGACGACAAAAAGTGATGATAGACTTATACAAGTGTTAAGTAAGCGGTACATGCTCAAAACAGTGCCAGATATTAGAGCCGAGATGAATCAAACGCTACCGAAGACGATCTCCGACACAACAGTCACACGTCGGTTGCATGATGTCGGTTTGTATGGACGGTCGCTGCCAAAAAAACATTTTTGCGATCGGTGTACGTCCGTAAACGACTCAAATGGGCAAAAGAATACAAAAATTGGTCTATCGAACAATGGAAACAAGTGTTATGGACCGATGAGTCCAAATTTGAAATTTTCGGTAGCAAACGGCGAATGCACTGCGGCAGAAAATCTAATGAACGGCACGCATATCAATGTTTAAAACCAACAGTTAAGTTTGGCGGTGGTAGTGCAATGGTATGGGATTGTTTCTGCTACGTTGGTGTCGGCACCTTGGTAAAAATCGACGGAAAAATGCGGAAAGAAGACTATCAACGGATACTTCAGCGAAGCGCTATTCCATCTGCCATCGATTTGATAGGAGAGGGGTTTGTATTTTAGCAAGATAACGACTCTAAACGTACATCAAAACTTTGTACGAACTATTTTAGATCGAAAGAAGCTGCACGCACTCTTAAATTCATGGAATGGCCACCACAATCGCCGGATGCAAATCCCCTCGAACTGTTGTGGGATGAGCTGGACAGAGAAGTGCGGAAGCTGCATCCAACCAGCGAATCGCACTTGTGGCAATGTCTTCTGCAGAGTTGGCAACGATTGCGACCAGAAAGGCTTCAAAAATGGGTCGAAAGAATTCCCAGAATTTGTAGGGCAAAAATCAAATCGAAAGGCCAACATATTGATGAAAAACGGCTGGATTGATTTTCTCGATTTTTTCTAGAAAAAAACTCAGGAATATCACAAGTTTTACTTATTAACAAAATGTTATTCTAAGCAAATACGTTGTATGAAACTGTCTGGGAACGTTAATTAAAGCGAGAAATAAGAAGAAAAAAAAACAATTTTTCTAAGTGAGTCCAAACTTTTTCAGGGCAGTGTATGCGACATCTTCTGCTGTGATATTTAAGAAAACAGTATCTACAAAAACGGCAAACCGAGATAATCGATGAAAACTATTAAAATTATTATTCGGGTAGACCGCTTATTTAAAATTACTTTTTCAACTTTTTTAAAATCGTTTTTGGCTAATTTACAGGTGATCTCATTTTCAACAAAAAATTTAATAAATTGTTAATTTGTTATTAAAAAATGCAGATACTTTAAAAAAATGTGCACCAAAATTACGAAAAAACGCCGCATCTGTAGAAACTGCTTTCTTGCGAACACCCGGCCTGGGAAAGCAGCCTTGGTGCTCGCAAGAAAGCAGTATCTGCGAAAAATTTGAACTTACGGCTGGCTCGTCTTATTAATTAATTTTAGAAAATACCTATTTAAATAAAAGAAATATTGATTTAATTAAGCTTTTTATTTTCAAAAATAGGATGATTTCGCTGTGTTATAAATTTAATATTTTCCGATTAGAATTTTGAAAAATAGAGTATTTAAAATTCAAAGGAATGAAAATTGTATTTATTTTAATTAAAATCCTTGAAAATAAAAAAATAATAATAATCAAATACTTTTAAATTTTAATAAATTTAAATTTGAAGCTATTAACAACTGGGCGAAGTAAATATATTGCTTCCTTTTCACAATTTTTATAATTATTTGTGTTCAGTTTGCAATTTTTAATGATTTTATTTGTAGATACTGCGTTTTCTGATGTCCCATAACTTCAAGAAAGCAGTATCTTTGGACTACTTTCTTGCATAACATGACGTCCACTGAGAGCAGGCCGGTCGCGGTGTAAGGCAAAAACGCAGTGTCTGAAAGATACTGCTTTCTTGCGTAATTTTTGGTGCCGTTGCGGGCATCTGTGTTACAATTCGTGCAGTTACGGAAAATTTTCTGTAGATACTATTTTCTTACCTAACACGACTCGGCAGATTTAAAAGATGCCGCTTTTTTGCAATAATTATTAAAAAATTATCTTTAATTTTATTAACAATTTTAAAAAACAATTTTCATAAACGGATGTATCTTTTTTACGATTCAAACGATATAAAAAAACTCATTTTCGATCGTTTGTAGATACTGCTTTCTTAAATATCACGGCAGTCTTGTTCAGAATAAACATGTAAAAGAGTAGATAAAATATGAATTGATTCGAAGAACAATTTACTGAAATATAAAACGTTCCTCTATCGTTTAAAATTTTTTAATAGTTACAGTATACAAATTAAGCAGGACCATTTGTTATAAAAATATCTAATAACATTGCAATGATCATAATTTATAATAATATATTTATTTTCAATTTCATGGAGTAGAAAAAATAAATTTTTAGCACAATCAATGCTTAGAAGACCGATAAACATCAATCACTACATTTTTACATCCTTATCATAATGAGAAGGCATCATAGTTTCATTTTAAAACTATCGCGGATTTCTTTAAATCTCTACGTTTCGAGACCTCTTAAATCCGGAAAAAAAGAGTTTTACGTTGGTGCCTGTGTATCTATCGTTATCGTCTGTACACAATTTATCCATTTATGACTTTTTCGATGGAAAGAAAATGATCAGCGTTTTAGCATTTCCAAATTAAAAAAAAAATCGAATCGCTTATTTCTTACTTAACAGATGCTAGTGTCCTATTCAAGATAGTTTGTATGTACTTAAATTTAGTTTCTTTCTCAATTAAAATCAAATCTGGAAATAAGTCGAATATAACTTCAAGAATTTGTATTTACTGTATCACTTGAGACAGAAAGAATGCATCAAACATACTGCTCGCGTATAAAACATTTGAGTCAATCTATTCAATAACGACCGCTGAAAAGGTCAACAAGGCAAAAACTGCTATTACAGTCTAATCTAAGGCTTCGTGCTGACTAATTTTTAGCGTGATCATTTTTTTTCAGACCACATTATTCGTGCCCTTTGTAAATGGCGGCACGTCATCCGCTTGCATTCATTTCACGTCACACCCTATCCGGGCTGGTTGCATTCACTTGTATTCACTGAAGCTATTCTCCCGGCTTATCTCTTTCCGTATCTACTAATTGTTTATCTGCTTCCTCTATTTTAATCCTAGCTTTCCATTAGAAATAATATGCCTTCAATGCACACATATACAGTAAGAACATGTACTATGTAGTCATAGGGGATATAATTATATAAACTCTAGCATATAATGCAACCCGTCTTGCATTTGTGTAATGCAAAAAAGTATAGGCGATTTTAATTCGGTTTCCAAATCTCCCGCGCTCAAGAATTTGCGCATAACCAAATTCTGAAACAACGTTATGTTCCCCAAGATTCACCAGGCATTTCAAATAAATAATTAGTTAAGAATTAAAAATAAATGTAACACAATATTAAATAGGTCATAAATACATTCGGGACGTGCATTTACTACTTTCTTAAAAATTGGAGTTGGTTTTCACTAATGTAAGGGTACGTGAGTGATATTTGACGTTTGAAAAGTGTCAAAATCGTTTTGTACTTCGATCTTAATTAATTAACTAAAGTGAATATCTGCAGGTTGTAAGTAATTAATTGGCGATAGAATCGGTTGTTTTACTTATTGAATAAAATATGGCAATCAAACGCTTTTGACTAACTGCAAAGAAAATTGCAATCCGTATGATTATAAAAATTGCAACGATGAATCTGAGATTCAAATGATGAGAGGCAAGATGCGGCGAATTATTCTTATAAGCCGAGTGTTCAGCGACCTTGAAAACTTCGTCTCCGCCACTATAGAATGTTAAAGTATACATATTTTGTGATATTTTACTTAGAAATTATAAATATTATTAGCTGAAGTCTTCAATATTAACTCAGCTTCAGAATAGACCTTTTTACTCTAGACGTCGACAGTGCACACATGCCAGGATTTTACCTCATTTCGGTTTTTTCGAACAGTTTTGTGTCGAAATGTATCGAAAATATTGTAAATAAAAATAACAACGAAAAATAAATATGTAAATAAATCAGTGTTTAAAGACAACAAATTTTTAAGTATATTCAAAAAAAAAACTCCGAAAAAAGTGCGAAAAGTGTGGCGAGCAAGCCACACACTAACAAATGGCTTTTTATTGTCTAAACTTGAAAAGGAGAAGTAGAAAATATAATATTGTGTTATTTTATATTTGTATGAACATTAAATATTTACTTAAACAAAGTTGTGAACTGCAAATCTTGTATAAAAGAAATTATTTATACCTTCTATACAAAACCTCAACTAGCCTTTCCACTAAATCACGTTTTTTTCCTTTTAATGATGGTTTTCTACATTTAGCACATCGTTTCAGCTGCTCAATACTATGCTCTTCTACTGATTCGTGCACTAATTTTGCACCTGTAACATCATCTTCCGTGAGTTTCGCCGAATTTTTAAGCATTTTTTAGAAGATGACAGATGCCAATAATAGCCTTGGTCGCCGCACTTTTTGCACGTTTTTCACCGTTTTTTTAAAATTGACTTTAAAATGTTCTACCTTAAAAATATCTGTTATTTACAAATTAATTTTTTGTTGTTTTTATTAACAATATTTTCTATACATTTCGAAACAAAACTGTTCGAAAAATACGGAAATAACGTAAAATTTCGGCACGTGTGCACTGACGACGTCTAGAATAAAAAGCTCTATTAGAATGAGCGATGGCCATATAACGGAATTTTCAAGAGTTTCACCACTCGGTTTTTGAGTATACACCATATTACAAAACATGAATAAAGATTTCAAAATGTTTCAAAGATTTTAAAACATTTAAAAGGATTTTGAACATTTTATAAAGGCGTGTTTATCAGATTTTAAATATTTCATAAAAATTTCACAAAGATTTTTAAACTTTCAAAAGATGTAAAGGGTTTCAAAGATTTTGAAAAGGTTACAGTTCACCAGATTTCAAAGATTTTTTTTACTAATTATAGATTTCAAATAATTCAATGATTTCAACGAAGAAGAAAGATTTCGCAAACAAAGATTTAAGAAAAATTTCCCAAAGAAACCACGTCCTGGGAATTTTTGTGAACACATTCTAATATTGTGTTACATTGTTTTGAATTCGTAACTGATTATTTATTTGAAATGCGCAGTGAATCCTGGGGAACATAACCTTTTTTCAGAATTTGGTTATACGTACATTTTGCGCACGTCTTCTGAGCCAATCAGCGCTAAATTTCGAACGTGGGAGATTTAGAAACTGAATTAAAATCGCCTATATAGTACTTTTTTGCATTACACAAATTCAAACCGGGTTGCATTGTATGCTAGAGTTTATATAATTATATTTCCTATGACTACATGACAAACGTCCTTACTGTATACCCATAAATTAACATTCAATATCACGTTTCAAAAGAAGACTTTTCAAAGACTCAAAATTCGAAGTTATGAATGTAAATGTGAGCTAAAGCTTTCGCAAATCCCTCTCAAGTCTACAAACATTTTTTCCCAGCCATCAACTGTTTCTGAATGAATTCGTGCATATAACATAAGTACGCGCATCAGTACAATTTAATCTCCATCGGCATCCTTGAATTTCTAACGAGACTTTTGAAAGCACTTCTGGTGAGTAGATATTCGGTTTGGTTTTCGGAAATTGTAGATTCATACATTCCAGGTATACAAGTAGGTAAGTATATTCTTTCAGAGATATGGCTTCATTTACAATAACAGCATTAATATCGTCGGTCTAGATATCGCGCACGCCAGCTGCGACGAGTCACGTCACCTTCTGACAAGAGAATACGCTGCGTGGTATTTACTTATCGTACATCATTCACTTACAGGACCTATAGTGCGATGAAATATTGACCGCATAACACATCTCAATATTTTCATTTTAGAGTTGGAAACGGTTTCGAATTTAAAGTCGCACGATATTTAAAAGCTAAAATATTTCATGATCAATAAATGATTATTGTAATCTAAACAAATATTACATCCCAGGCAAAGTTAGTTCAGAACTTGGAAACACGATATTCAGGAAATCTGAGTTTCCAAACTTCTTGGAAACTGATAATCCTTTGCACTTGCGGTAGAAAGTATCTATGCCTTGTTATTATAATTGAGGCGCATCGCAATAGATTAGTACTCTCATGTGTTTTAGTATGGCTGTGTCTTGTTTGAGAGAGAATTAACCCTAATGATGTAAATTAAGTCGTGATCATCGATGCGTTCGCAGACCCAAATGGATTTTAAATGAGACACTAGGAACAGCAAAACTGATCTCGTTAAGAAAACGTATTTGAAACCAAAACAAGGTGCAAGTCGGCACATAGTTTACGAAAGGTCGATTTTTTAAAGCAAAACCAAGTTATAGCTTTCCAACGACTCTTTGTTGATTTGTTGTACAGGCATAAATAACAGGTAATTTGCACTGGAATAGCTCAGAACGATGACGTGTGCAGGTAATATGATTCTGAAAGGTTGTGGTCTTCTTCTAAAAGCGTTATTGAAGGGTAACTTCCACCAGTTCATGAATTTCTCGTACGTGATGTTGGTGGCTTTCTTGAAACGATTACGTCACCAGCCAAAACATCATCTTTCACAACCAATATACTCGTATACTATACGATACGAACGAACCCGGAATACTTAGTCGCGCAACGGATTGTAAAAATATTAAAATAATACGAATATGGTCTCGCGAACGCAAAATATTAACTTGGGGAATATCAATAATCGCTTCACTTGTGTCCCGCGACAAGTCTTGATACTTCAAAATAGTAAATTAGAAAATGTATTAACTGCTCTAAGTGATAATACCTGTTTAGTTTAGGACTTTAGAGAATAAGATTGAGAAAGTAAATGTTCTTTATTCCCAAAAAAATTTATTTATCTCAGGAATTAAATAATTATTTTCTAATTAAGAAATAACTCCCCTATGTCGCAATCCAGAAATAGATCAAACAATACCATAACCCACAGCATGCTATCATATAACATAATTGCAATTAAACCTTGTTCTGAGTATACCAATTGCAATAGATATTAAAACCCGTTTTAAAAAATATACGTGCTTCAATTGCCAATTAGAGGGTTTCTATTGATAAGCATCCTGAAACTTACGGGTCAAGTAATCTTTCTTGTATTATTGGATACCTTAATTCAAGCTTTAATTATATTTCACTTATAACTTCTCCAGACAATCTTCAATTAAAATATTTTCTGATTCAGATGCAGTTTCTGATAATATTTGATGAGTGTACAACAATGTGCTGTAAACAATCATTAGAAAGAACGAGTTTCAGTCCGATAATAAAGCTACTTCATTGGGTTTTCGTTGCAACAAGTAACAATATATATTTCTTAACGAGTGCAGAAGCTTTTTTACGAATGTGAAATTTGCAACGCGAGCGAAGGCGACTTTTGAAATCACATGAGTAAAAAAATCTCCTCTGCACCAGCTGAGGTCTATATTTTTCCCGACAACGTGGAGAAAAGTAGAGTGTGACATATCGAGAAGTTGGTAAAATCGCATTTTGTTTACGGCGCGGCGTTGGGAAAAGAAAATATTCTTGTAGTCTAAATTAGCTGTTTTAATAAGGACGCTTTCACCACGTATGAAAAGAATTTGATTAACGCGTCACTCGGTAGACGTTCTAATAGTACAGACTATGCGTTATAGTTTAGACCTCCGTAGTCTGGCCATACGGCAGGATCGTAGTGTCGAATTTCAGAGACCTAGCTGCCGGCTTGTTCCACTACAATCATACGTTAATGGTTAATTCTGGTTTCCCTATAAAACCTTATTCTAACTCTCACCCTCTGACTGCCCTCACTTTACCACCCGTTTTGTCATCCGATTCGGTCTCGGATCCGAACAATTTAACGAATTAAACGACTTCTTTTCATGTAATTTTTCTAGCTCTACTTCTCTAATAAACATACTCATGGCGATGTTGCCTCATACTTTTTACAATGTAAAGCACTTATGAGAAATAGTCATTTTAATGAGAGTCTGAAGATTACAATACCCTTCCTCTTGATTGTCACATAAGACAAGCAAATTCCTAATCGGATCCTGACCACCTCATTTAATCAGCTAAGCACGATAGATGGGGGAATTTTGAATGACTAGAAGCACCATCGACCTTGAAAGACGGGATACCTTTAAGAAACAGCAAAATGCATGTTTGTGGATTGCATAATGATGCACAGCCCACGATGCAATCACTGGTGTCGAGGCATCGAGAGGGAAAGAAAAAAGTAGCAATTTCCACTGGGCTGTAATTTCGCATTCCTTATTACGGCTGTTTCGCGGCGCCTATTCTCTTTCTCTCCAGACTCCATCCTTTCCTTCCTTTCCTTTCCTTTCTTAACTCCTTGTTTGCACTCCTAACTCCCCTCTCCCTTCTTCCATAATATATCCCCATAATGATATAAATTCTATATATAATCTTTAGATTAAGCATATTAAGCCCGTCTACAAAGAATTATGTGGAAATTGCAAGAATTTTAAACCGCAACATGTCATCCATATCAACATTTGAATTAATCGCAAATGCAAAAAAAAAAATGCTTAGGAAAAATTATTAAGCAATATAGAGATTCGAAGATATAAGATTTCAAATTTCAAATACGCAATTTCATTGAAATTCATCTTCAAATTAACCCAGCGTTGACCACGTGAGACAGAGTTTAAACGTTGACCACGTGGGGTCTACGCAGACCTCACTCATTTTTGCGCTGCAGGCGCTGCTGAATCGCCTCTTTGCAGCTTCGAAAAATTATAGAACCAATCTAGGGCTCCATAGAGTCTAAGGTCACTTAATTTCAAGTCACAGGGCGGAAAATTATGGTTTCTTGCTTAGAACTTCCGTGAGTAGAACTTTTTGAGTTCTCCCAGAAGACGAATTGAGCTAAAAACTAGCAAGCACCTACCTACAGAATACCAAAATGAAATACGAAATCTGGAAAAATATCTACTTCTGGGAAAGGGATCAAGAAAGATCCAGTTAGTGAACACGAAAAAACATTTTTATTATTTCTCTCACAGGAAAAAAATTGCAATTTGTACACATGCGTGAAGAATTAAGTCTCGAGAAATAAACTTCGCGAGGCTGCTTACACTATAAAGAAGAAAAAAATCAGCAACTTCCAATGACTGACATCTCGACCACTACGAAGTAAAAAGATACTAGAGTACACAGCACCTAGATGCAAGAGGGCGCCACTATCGAAGCAAAATAGAGTGCCTGGGGTCCACGTAGGGTTAATTTCCGACAACGACGTTTTGGGTATGCCATGCACAGCTCGTTGCAGTGGCGCCAATTCTATTTGAAACAGGTCGGGCGGATCCACTTCAGGCAGGTCACCTCCCCCCCCCCTTTTGTTTGAGAAAAAGAAATCTGACGAGCCAAAAAAAACAACAAAAAAACAAGAGCAGCTATGAAAATTATAACAATGATGATAAATTTCTACGTGAAAACACATTTATTTCCTCAGGCACTTGTGTAGTAACAAATAAATTCTTGAGATAGGTAAATAGCACGCCAAAATTTCAAACATCAAATTAAAGGACTTTCTTCTAGCTTAATTTAAAAATAAATAATTGATAATAATTTTTCTACACAATACGGAATCAGCAATTTGAATAGAAAAAGGTATAAGAGATCAAATTACATTGCAAATAATTGAAAATTAAAACTCTAATATACTATTTCGCATAAATATTAAACACTGAAATTGTTAGGAATTGAATGATTTATTTTTATCAGTTATTCAAAAATTACTTAGGGTTCTACTAAGTGGCACTAACACCGAGGTGTATAAACTTCTACTGAGGGGTAAAGATTTCATTCAGTGATGGGAGGATGGATCGAGAATATCTTAAATATTACTCAATTAAATCATTATCTTTTTACAAATTTGTGAAAAACTCTCAATGTTTTTAAAACATTAGGAAGCAATGTTTATTCATTATTTAGTTTTTATTATTATAAGACTGTAAAATATTCAGATCGAAATAACAGAAATGTTTAAATGACTTGAAAGTGATCTTCCAAGATTATTTCAAAACAGACCTGCGTGAAAAGGTGCCCTAGGGCCTAGGCGTAGGCCGTAGAGGACGCCCTAAGGATCTATACGATGCTCTTCAATAT
>NC_046663.1:53431942-53458347 GCF_010883055.1 Belonocnema kinseyi
ACGGCGACTTGTTGCCGTACAAAACTGGTTAGTTACTGTTACCATCGAAGTAGTTGTTGTAGCTTATACCAACTCTACTAATAAAGAGCTTCTTGTCGCAACCATTTTTTTTAGTGTAATAGTACAATAAAGTACACTCATTAAGTTTTGCGACAGAATCAAGAAAAGTTTCTTTCAAAAACATCAACTTTATCTCATAAACTGAATCATACAATAAACAATATTTTAAACATTCTACGAAGAGTTTGCGTTCGCAAACTCGTACTGTATCAATACATACCAGCACTGCTCTACGTAGACTTCCTTTTCAAAGAACCGATTGAATAGCTTACATGATTTGTACAAGGCCTATCTTATGTTCACAAAAGTCTAAAGTCAACCTAAGCCAACTGGTTTTCAGAAATCTGATGCTGAACTTTTCCCATCATAGATTTTTATAATTTTATCGAAAGTCTAAACAATCTTTACCAATCGATTAAAACAGTTGTGTAACAGAGGGTTTGAATTTCAAGCTCCGAACTAAGAGTAAATGCAACTGAGAATATGCAAGGGTTCATCTCCAAAAGCTGTTCTCTTGATCGATAATTGGTCAACATTCAAAATTTCCGAAAGAGCGGGTGTAGAACTTCTTGATTCATTCAAGTACTTTCAAGTGTCTCGGTGAATTGTGAGCCGCAATTTGAAGCCACTGTACATGCCGATAATGTGGATGCACAATGGGATTGGATGGATGAGACTCGTAGTTCTACACTTCTACAGCGTAAAATAGATATTGGAAGCAGAATAGAGGTCTGCCGTTTCACAGTGATTCGGATAATGCAAAAAGGTGATCAAAAATAAAAATAAATTATCCAATTTACAAATGCAAATCGTCTTTTTCGGTGGTGCGGATGTGTAAACACAGATGTCAAAAATGTGAACAATAAAGGTTTTTATCATCTTAAATTTAATGTATCCTATCATTACTTAACCCATTTCACGCAAATAACTCAAATATCTTGATAAAGAAGTTATGATCCACTAAAAATTGAATTTTTTCTATGGTGGGTACTCTGGTGCCCTGGGTGTGTCCACTAAGAAGGTATACTTCAAGTGATTATTTTTGCAAACAAAAAAAATCTTGAATGAACTATATGCAACATTCGCTTACAACTGAACCAAATGAAGATGAACTGGAGGCCCGAAGCGGAATTTTTTGTTTATTCCAGTTACAAGCAAAATATACAGTGGTGGGTACACGGGTACCCGGGTGTGCAAACAAGGGTTAAATAAAAAATTGCTTCAAATATTTGATGACTTTTGTATTTTCATAAAATTTAAGCATGATAAAAAAAAATTTACATCAATATTGCACTAAAAAAATTAAGTTCATTTTTTTTAGTTTTGATCCCCTTTTTGTGCCACCCGAACAACTGTGCTCCGTCGACTAAAGGGGAAAGACCGACGAGATCACAGATGAATTTCAAGCCAGCTCGAAGTAGCTTGAAGAATGGTCGTTCTATCGGCTTTAACAACGAGTTTCCTGAGAGCAGGGCCGCCTTCGTGTTCTTCCAGGCCTTCTATAAAAATATTCCTTTATCTTACCACAATGTTGATACATTTCGAGAATAAAAATTATCACTTTTATGTGGAAATGATTAACTCCAATCTATGGAAAAAATCATAATTTAGGAGGCATAAAAGTATCCTATATACGCGAAGGGATGTTGACCACTATAATCATAGTCAGGCTCATGTTTCAGATGACGTTCTTTTGAGTTTCGACTATAAATCCTTATTAGGAGGACCATTTTTTAGTTTAAATCCACTAAAAACCTAAGAACCCTCCTAAGCTAAAACGGTGTCTTAAAACCAAAGCAACAATTTTCTACAATGTGAAGAAATAAGCCTGCGCCCATAATAGGTGGTATCAACCCTACAAAACCTGGTGAGTTCTCGTGGTAAGAAGTTTTACAATGTCCGAGAACCCCAGGAACACAGATATCGTCGACCAAAAAAAATATTAAGTGGAATTGAGAAGGCTTTGCTGATTTCTTTCAGTTTGCGCGTTGGTTTTTGTGCGTGAAGAGTTAAAGACCTTAAGATTTTTCGAGGCCCCGGCCTGTGGGCAAGCAAGTCCGTGCATAAAGGCGGTACTATCCGGGATCGAGGAGCTTTCTGACTCTCCTGTACGTTCAAACTTTAAACTGCCAACCTCTACCACCTCCTCATCGTGACTACCACTACCAAGTCTTCCGTCTCACGCCCCTTACATTGCCTTACACCTTCCTTGCCACAGACCTTCTGTCTTGGCGTGTCTCTTGGCGACTTTTTTATCCTCCCGTCTGCCGTAACTCCTTCTTCCCCCTCCACCCCTAGCAGTCTCTCTCTCTCTCTCTCCCTCTCTCTATGAATTCAGCCTTCTCCGTCCCATTTGCTTGTTTTTTCTCTGTTTTTCCTCACCTCGCGTGGTGGTGGGCCTGCATGAACCACGTGTGCGATCGGACGTGCACGCGAACGCACTCAGGCTCCCCGCTTCTCGTTACCGGTTGGTGGAAGATCAAGATTATAGATTCCACCTTCGGCCTTCCATAGGACCATGGTTAGGTTCCAAGATTGCTAACGAATGCGTTTGGGTCGAAGAGCGAGTGAAGGATCGATCGATCCATCGATGGCAAACTTCATTTAGCTTTCTCTATTCCGTTCATGATGTACAACAAAGTACGAGTGTTATTATGGAGAATCTACTTAAGCTGTTGTTGCACTGTATTTTGAGCCTTTTTCGCTAAATTAGATGAGTGCAGACTCACACAGTTACGGGCAATCATCAATGGATAATACATAAATACTAATGGAGCGTCTATACATTACGTCAAGTTAAAAGGGGTGGGGGGTCCAAATGTTTGTAATAATATATGGACGCTCCATAACTGTATTTGATCTATTCCATGAAATTAAAATTAGTCTTCATGGAATTACAATTGGTATTCATGAAATATTACAATTTGGTCACTGACGTAACATTATATGATAGCACCTCAAAGTATTACGATTTATAATCAGTTAAGATTATTTGAAACTTTACGACAGCGAAAAATATGGTAACGCCATCGTCTAAAACTGTTCTTTCTAAATGAACAAATCTTCGTGTGAAGATACCAATTTAGCAAAAATATCTTCTACTCCTTCCTTTTCAAAACATGAAAAATAACTCGCGGCAGATTGTTCCTGACAACCCCACTAGCTCACTGCTACGAAGCAAGTTCTAAAACAGTAGTCAAGAACATTCTTCACGCGACTGTTACTAATCGCCTAGCAGGTGGAATGAGTCAAGGAATTTTTCACCTCGTTTCCTGAGTAAATAAAATTGCTTTTCCTCAATTTGAATCAATCAACAAACAGCACCCACCATATTGGTCTAAACACTCCAAATTTCTATCTACATAATAGTCAAGGTTCAACTGTACCCATCTATAGTGATCCTGCCGCGACAAGACCTGGGTTCAGCTGAGGCTAAAATCGTTTTCGAATAGGCGTACAAACGTTCCACAGTTCTCTCACACAATACCAACGATTGTCACGACATCGATAAGCGTGGCAACCGCATTACTCTGTAAGATCACGATCGCCTTTGTCTCTCATCTCTGTCCTTGACTCTGGGATTCACGAGCCGGAAGTCCACAACTCCACAGTATAGTGTTTTGCCCTCTGAAGTAAGAGTCGTCTGTTTTTACTGATTTCCCGCTCGCCGGTTGAGTGGACTGCTTCTTACGTAAGCTCTTTCTATACGGCAGTCACCAGACAGAGCAAGAAGAGAGGTTGCTGAGGGGCAGGAGATGAAAAATAAAAGAAGAAAAAGTAAAGGATAAGACTCGGATATAGCTAGAGGCTAGGGAGAAAGAGAGAGGGAAGATTTTTTGCCCTTCCTCACTTCGACAACCCCTGACGGACCTGGACAGAGTCCCCCCTATTCTTGGTCTCTTCTCCTCTAATTCTCGTATAACCTGTCTCTCTTTCTTACGCACGCGCGCACACGAGCTCCCTCTTTTTGTATGGTCCACCCAACCCCTTCTCATAGAGCAGCGCTTTACTATCATACCGTACCTCCGGTCCACGACGAATTCTCGGCGCGGAAGGAGGGCGAATGACGTGCACGAAGAGGGAAACTAGAAGAAAGAAAGAAAAAAGGTTTGCCACAGAAATGCAGACGGGGCTTCAAATTTTTAAGAATTTAAAACCAGGAACTATTATCGAAAACATTCTGAGAATTTTAATGTTTTTCATACACCTCCTAGTTGGCATGGAGGGTATTTTTTCACATAGAAGTATTCGTATAAATTAACGAATTAGCATTTCACAGAGAGTTCGTATGAAAGTTCATGGACGATCTGATTAAGTGAAATAAAATAACGTCATGAGAATGAAATTTAACTGCGCTCAATGTAAATTCTACTAAATTTAAGTGAACTGTACTAAATTTAAGTGAACTGTACTGAATTTAAGTGAAATCCTCTGCTACTACATCTTCAATTCTATTAGATTTAGAAAACATTTTTTCGAACATATCTATTTTTTAGTACAGCTGTATAACAAATTAAAACCACAGCATGTGGAACAAGAGCGTTAGAGCAGTAACTTTTAGAAACAAATTTAGTTTTGGAAATCAGTCATATGCTCTTAAAGTACACTCAATACACTACAATGTGCTTACTTAATTTTATAATTAATAATATAATTTTATATAACAATTTTTAAATAATGGGGACTGGACAATTTATTAATTAAGTGCATTGTAGTGTATTGAATTTACTTTAAGACCATATGACTGATTTCTAGAATTAAATTTATTTCCAAGAGCTACTTCTCGAACGCTCTTGTACCACATTTACTATAATAAACAATGAAACACGGAACCTGATAGTTCATTTACACACTTATCCGTGGAAATAGTTTTATTTTTAATAGGAAGATAAAAATTATCCAGAATCCCCTGCAGAAATCGCCCGATTTCAAACGTAGTACCGATCTGGCCCTAATCGGTAGAACTCTGTGGCCCATACCTGGGCCCGACCGAGTCAGACCGATTTCCTACTGAAACGCCATCTCCATTCGCTCGCAGAACCAGTGCTGCTTGATTTTTTTCTGATAGTGCAGTGAAATATTTATACATACTACTCGTTTATAATATTCTAACAATGATTAAAAATGCATGAGGCGAGTAAGCCACGTGTTCGGAGGGACCAAACACACCAGTCAGTAGACCTCGAAACCTGTGCGAGGAAGATAAGAGTAAGTAATTACACTCTGTGCACTCATTGAAACCTAACCTCAAATAAATTAATAAATGATTAAATTTTTTTAGGTAAAATTAGTATATTTACCATTAGATGAGTCAAATATTATTATATGATGAAATTGATCAAGTTCTTTTGTTTTCAATTATTATTTAAGAACTCAAGGTTTTTCGATTTAATGTCGAGTTAGAATTATAAAATCTATTGACAAGAAATGAATTGCAGTATGCACACAATTGTAATTTTTTTGATTATGAGAATAAAATATGTGATACAATCGATTATGTTATTGAAACTTTGATTCTGTATAAATAATAAATTCATTACAGAAATACATTAAGGACAAATTTTCATAACATGAATTTCAGAATCAAGCAGTTCAATCAAAATGCAAAATGCCAATTGTGTAGGGATAACAACAAGAGCTAATTACTTAACTGCGCATGCGTCGAATTCGGCATCTAATTGGTTCCGCGCGAAGTTTAAAATGCTAAACAAAGTTTTTTTCTTTTTTATTACGAATAATGGCATTTCAACTTACAAAAAAGTCCATTAGGTCGAAATTAATTAATAATAATAAAAATTATTAAAATGCATGTTCTGTGAATAATATTTTGAACAACCAGAAATATTTAATTCAAAAATTTTCATTTTTGTTTAAAAGTTGTTTGGTCTATATTTCTTCTTAATAGACTTAAAAAAATAATACGATCTAATAAATAAATAGCTCAATTTTTTGGCGAAAATATTATCTTCAACCAACTTTTCGAATTTTTCAAGAAAGAATGCAATTGACAGAAAATTGAATTTATTTACAGTAAGATGTCAATAAATCGTAAATCATAGGTTATTTCCCGATGCTTTTCTTTGAAAGCATTTAAAAATGTGAAGTTGCAGGAAATCTATTTGCGAAAAAACTTTATCTAATTTGTTAAGAAGTTTTAGACAAATTTTTTTTTCAAGAAATTAAAATTGTTATTCAAAATATTTCTGGTTATCTCCCATTTTTTTAACAAACCTTTTCCTCTAAACTAATACCATCTGAAATAATCTTACGTTTCTCAAAAGTATAATTAAATTGTGTAGTCTGAAACCTCTTCTTTTCGTGCCTGTCGTACTTTAATTTTAACTTAAAATAACTTAATTGGAAATTCAAAATATTAAGGTGGCCTTCGAAAGGAGAGGACCATTCGATAGTTTCGAGTTTACTTATATCAAATCTCCATTCGTGAA
The DNA here is from genome assembly GCF_010883055.1 of Belonocnema kinseyi. Lineage (NCBI taxonomy): Eukaryota > Metazoa > Arthropoda > Insecta > Hymenoptera > Cynipidae > Belonocnema > Belonocnema kinseyi. Next base: position 53,438,449 of record NC_046663.1, read on the forward strand.
ATTCCGGTTTTCGCGATCGGGTGTCCCGACCTGGCCCCGATCTGGGCGTGTGTTTCATCTGCGACCTGGCCCCGACCAGGATTCCCGATCGGGACCAGATCCGGAACGGTCTAGTCCCGGTCGGAGCCAGATCGTTATTTCTGCACGGGATATTCTAGGTCTTAAAAGTATATTGGTATATTCTCTCTTTAGATCCTGAAGATCAGACTAAAAGCTAAGGCCATGTAAAAAGTTCCGAGGTTAAGATCTCGAAGATGAAAAGCTGAAAGCTGCGATGCACCGAGTCCCTGATCACGTTTAACGCCTTTCTGTTGAAAACAGATAGGCAAAGGGAGATCGTTAAGGAACCGACAAACGTTCTGAGTGACGACGTAGAATTAAAAAAAAATCTGTCGACTGCCACTTACTAATGTGAAGGCAAAATACTGCAAGCATTGCATTCTCAGAAAAATAGGTTGAAGATTCAAGATCCACACTGTTTCCAAGAGGCAGTAAATGACGGATTTGTCAATCCACTTGACTTTATTTTTTGCAGATTGTCTCACAGACGAGTGGACGTGTCTTTACTTCGCCAGCAGCGAGTGGGATTTGAGTTCAGTTCACGTTTTAAACAGGATTGGACTCGACACTGGACCATCTATAAATGAGGCAATTGACAAATCTCAGATTTAATGAGAAGGATAAGCGATAAGATACTGCACTTGATTAATGATTGGAAAGTAAAATGATGTGTCTTGTACATACACAAATATACATTATACACTATATACAGCATCATTAAACTACTTCCTAAATCCTATAAGTTATGGGAAATATGCATGGGTAATAAATCAGAATCGTTTTGACATAAACCAATAATTAGAGTCCAATTTTTAATGTATAACTTCAATTAAGAAGATGCAGTTTAATGACTGCATTTAGGCTAAATGCTTCAGAAAATAATTGGAAAACAGAAACTAGTATATTGCTAAAATTACCTGAAAATCCACTTTTCATAACTCGACGGAACAGCTGAAGACAGAGTAAATAATTTTAATTTGAAAATTAAATCGAATAAGGGCGCAAGAGGTTTAACGACTTACTGCAAATAAGCGTGGGCGTAAGCTGCGATTCGCTATACTCATTTCTTTGTATATTCCTTTTGCTGAGGGCTTTAGTTTTACAATTGAGTTTTTGTTGCGAAAACATCACTAGAAAGCTCAATTACAAATTTATTTGCTTCAGAGATGCTTCTAAGGATTGAGCAGGATAATAAATAACAAATATAAGAAAAAAGAGATACACTTAAAGGGAGAAAATCGAGAAAAGTTTGCGAGAAAGGCGATTAGAGGGGCATTTATGGACTAACCACGTGGGCGACGCCAAAACTTATAAAGAGGACTTTGGCTTTCATATGATACACCCGTCCCCAATATATATAATGTTTACTTGTTCGTTTTTTATATGGCCATGATTAATACATAAAGTCAGCATTGATATTCTCAAATAATGATTGAATCAGATTAGTCTATCGTCAATTAATTCTTCTGTCGTGAGAGTTTTTGGATAATAAGATAAACAATAGGAAAGAAAAGGATGGGATGAATTGAAAAGGGGAAGTTCTTTGCTTTTGAACGTAAATAAGTTTATATGTGGGCGTCCGCATGATCGTTCTGGTTTAGGAGATATTCCCGTATATGTCCAAGTCGAGGTCAAAATTATTATTTTTCCGCCTGAGCAAGGGATGATATTAGAACCAATGCTTAATTTGGGGGCACTGTACTTCAGATCCGAAAGCACTTTTTAACCAAAATTTGCTTTTCGCAGAAAAAGTATAACACGTGTAGTTAAAGCACTCGTCAAATTTAGATGTGTTTTTCTCGAAAAGAAATTTTTCGAAATTGTGACCTAAAAAATTCCCCGGTGATTCGTTTTGCAAATTAAAGAGTTTATGTTGAGCTGAAAATGCTGGGAGTTTATCCGGCTATATGCCCTATACGTAACTTTATACCGGCCCATAAGACCTTTTTCAGACACAACCACACACAAATATACACACACTCACACAGATCATATAGTTAAACTGAAAGATTGGATACATTGACATTTTTCAAAACTTTCAATAAAATTTTGTATGTCACAGTCACAAGGGTGACTTCTTGCCCCCCCCCCCCCCCACCGCCCTCGAGACATTGGAAAGGGGTAGTGGTTTGATTTAAATTTATTCTATGACCAGTAACAGGAGTACCTCACGTGATCTACTAATCAGTAATCACAGGAGTGCCGCAAGTTCCATTTCAAGGAATTCTACGCACTTTTTACCAACGTTTCCCTTTTATCATAAATTTTCAAATAAAATGATTATGATAAGTCTGATTTTTGAGCACCATGTAATTATAAATGCAAACAAAGTAGAAACACTAGAGATCGAATTCACAGCTAGTTTTAAGAAAACTAATGATTTTAAGAAAAAATGTGCATGACATAAAAGGTGTATTTTTGAATGATCTACAACTTTTATTCAACCCTTTTTTTTACATTTTTTTTGTGTACGAAAATAAACAGAAAAAAACTGAAAGTTTGTAGTTTTATCCAATTTCAACTTTGAGAAACAAATTTTCGCTTATTTTCACTATCATACTCGTAATCAGGGTATCAAAATGCATGGGTATAGCGAGTTTCAAATTATTCGCAGGTATACTCAACTCCCGATATACGAAAACCCGGCTTATGCAATTTCTAGAATTTAAGTCCTCCGCATTTTACTGAGGCGGTGAGCGCGGGACTGAAAAAGAGGCCGTGCTCAGTCAAGCCTGAAAAACAGCACTCTCAGAGCATTATAGCTGCGTCAACTTTTAGAATGCGTCCACATGTACATTTAAAAAATGAGGACTTCAAATGAAAAATGAATAAAGTAATACAATTATTGTAAACTAAATGATTTCACAGTTTAAAAAATTAACCATTGAACTTAATAATAAAAAAAAAGTTGAAATCAAACATTTGTGCCAAGAGCACCGCGATCAGGCTCTTCCTTTTCATGATTCTTGACTGTGATATTTTTGTCAGCTGGTGCCGAAAATTTGATAACATACATGTTTCGTTTCTAGAAGTCAAGAAGAACTGTGACAGACCTCGAGTGCGTAACAGAAACAATTGTCAAGACTATTAAATTCCAATACTTGCGACATTTATCATTATGTATTACGGCTATTGTAGTAAGAGTGACATAGATGGTGATAAAGAACTAGGCTTAGGGCCACATTGTGCCTTTGGGTGTGCATCGTTGCAGCATGAGTTGGCCAACTAGACAGGATGTTACCCACGTGCTTGGGGTATGCATGACATGTTCTGCAACTGTCAACGAAAATGTCTTGGTTCAAAACGTGGCGACGGTATACTAAAGTGGGAATGACACCATCTTGATACGCCAAAATAAAAACCCTCCTTGCCCGATTTCAATTCAAAAGATTTAAAGAGAGCAAAAGTTAGCTCATACAACATCGACCTTCACACTTCTGTGGAAGATGCTGTGCATCTTCTTGTCGAGGAGCTATTATAACGAAAATCTTTCTTATGTGCTTTCTTAAATCGAGTTTTCAGGAGTGAGTACTCGATAATGCTTAATGCATTTTACTCATCCCTGATGTTCAAGTCAAGGCCAAGTGTTTCAGCAGCCTCCTCCACTGCTTTGTGCAGAAACGTTCCTTTACTCACTACTTTGTGTTTTCTAACCATTGTAAGAAGATAATCTGAGTTCGTCCTTCATCCATGGATCCACTCCAAAGAAATAGAGTACAACCGGAACGGCAAGCATGTTCCTTACCTCGCCGAAAGTTCGAAAGACCAACTCCGTCTGATGTAACGGTTATATCTGCACCAACGAGTACCCTTTATACATGTCACAACCTGAATGCTCAGAGCTCATTGTCTTCCGGGATGTCATTAAGTTTTCTCACTTCAAATAAAACTTGGCGCATTTTTCTACCCCAAACTCCATTCCAATCTCCTGAGTGTATTTCTCGACAATCCCGAGATCTAATCTAGTTGCTTTTTGTTTTGAGCATAAATCTTAGGATTATCCGTGTAAAAAACATGAATGACCTTGCGCTTTCGATTTCCAGATTTTCCGCAGAAGTACCTTTCGGAATGACGAAGTGCCGAAGATGGTGACACTAACGTAAGGCAAAAGAGAAGAGGGCTCATGGTGTCGCCACGAAAGAAACCTTTCTGAAAGGTGACGTTGTTAGTTGCCACATGATGTTTTCTAGATAAGATAGTAAATCCGGTAGCGCTGGTAAGATTCTGCGTCTTTTCAGACACATCTATCGATGAGCAGGTCCTCCCGACATCCTGCTACCCTTTTCTTTGAGACTCGCTTTTCGTACATTTTTCGCCATACTGGTCTGATTATCCGTACAAGCTTAACATTTAGGATAGCTGTGAAGATCTTATACAGTGTCTTCAGACAAGTTATTGGCCTGCACTTCTTAGGGTCAGCTAAGTTGCTCATCTTCGGCCAGAGCACTGTGCGCCCTTACACCAACCACTCCAGAATAGGCTCTTAAGACTTTAGATATAAGGTGAAAATGCGGGCTAAATGCTATACTGGTGGGTTGAAGAAAACTCGTTCCATCAGAAGGTCATGATACCATCTGGTCCCGGAGTGGAATAATTCTTCATGTCTCTTACTACTTTCTTTACCTCCTCGGTGGTGAAACATTGAGGAAAAAGGTTACTTAATTCAAAAAAATGTAGTACTGAATACGTCCAATCAAATATTTTTTTGATCGAATACAACTTTTCTTATTTCAAGAAATAATGTTTTTCCAATAAAAAAACTCACTTTTGTTAAAAGCAAAATTTCTGCAGATCAAAACAATATTTTATTGGATGTATTCAAAACTAAATTTCTTTGAATCAAGTAATCCTTTCTTTCAATTAACGTAGGCATTATTCTGCCTCATGCTTTATGAGGGCACTACACAGGTCCTTGAAGCTACTTATGTTCTCTAAGTCTCCTTTCAGTGGATGCTGAACTTCGTAGACTTCTCTTCAAGATGCTTTAACCTCCTCTAGTTTTGGGCGGGGAAAATTGGTTATTTTTCGGGGCCGTTGGCTTTGATTTACAGTTTGAATTCACCAAAATTATAGATGCATTATATACACAACAACTGAGAGTCCAGACGTCACATTCTTTGGAAAAATCTCCACGAAGCTCGTCATCAAGTTCAGCCAGATCATTGGGCTTAAGGGAAAACTGGATGTTGATATTTCTCCTCATCCTAAACCTAAAGCATCGCGCTTCCGCTATTGGATACCTGTTTCTAGGTGATTTCTGTGTTGTCTCTCTTTCTCTGCTATCGGCTTGTTCTGGATGCGCTTGAGAAGGCGCTCCGCTTATATAACTCCTTTTCCGGAGAGCGAGAGCTCTGGGTGTTTCTTGCACCACAGAGATTCTGCCGGCCTATCTCATTGACTCTGTCTTGATTGGCTCCCCCAACTCTAGGGTAGTTGACATTGTTGTCTGACCCATTGCCCTACCCGTTCGATTGTTTTGAACCGCAATCACTACGACTATGTTTGATGTTATCATTGTTGTTCCCGCGAGAAGATAGAGAAAGGAGTTTGTCCATCCTTGTAGAGAACCCCACATGCAAGGATAAGGCTGCATATTCTCAAGTGTCGCCCTGCATCCCAGACACCGTCCATGACTGCTTATTAATTATTGTTACCATATTTAGCAGAAACCCTTGGTGCAGGGACCCTCAATCTGCTACCCGAGGATGTGTTGGGTGGCGTTGTCATATGGCTCTTCGGTAAGTTATTAATTAAATGTTCTTTCTTCCTTCCTTCTGATGTACAAAGCAGGCTAAATAGAGAAGACACTCTATAAATCAGATTTTTTTATGCTGGTGACGGCGTGGCGACCATGATATTGCCGAACTACGAAGTGTTTTTCATCATAATGACGGCCTATGAAATATCCAATCTTCCTTTTTTTCTTATGGACCCTAAATTTCGGATATTTTTAAGATTACCTTTAGGATAATTATAGCACCGTTTAAGAATTCTTTTTGAATTCTTTTTAATTCTCTTGGAAAAGGTTCTATAGTATTTATAAAAAAGTAGGCCCGTAATTATTGCGAATTTTTTCTCATAACCGCCACTTTGTAAAAAATTCAGTAATTTTGGTAATTTAAATTTTTTTAATATGTTGGTAATTTTGAAAAATATCAATGTACTCCAACTTTCAGTCGGGAGTGTATAGACGAATAACGTCTCCACTGTCTGGGACTGAAGCTTACGTGGCGTGTGTACAAACGGAAAAGCGCCTTTAGAGCTGGCTAGAAAGGAGCATCCAACCCTGCGCATTACCACCCTATCTACAGCTTTTGCAACGGGGTTGTTAGTTCTTATCAGATCGCCCGTTAAACACAGGTGCGAGGAGGCACCTATAGGTAAGCTGCCTTGTGTGCTTGCACCGGCATAAGCGAAACAAGTGGTCGTGCCGATAAAGGAATCTATGTAGTAGATTGTCGGCCGGTATGCTATACCTTCAATGGTTGAACTCATAACGCTTTATAATTTAAGCCCTATAGAAAATAATTTTATTATATGACGAAAGATAATATCGACTTCTCACTTGGTCAGCAGCGCTAAAGATCAAGTAGATGACATTTGAATGTGAAATAGATCTGGTAGAAATTGGTGCCAATCAGACACTGGGATGGTGGCCCAGCTTTAAAATATGGATAGAGGAAGAAAGTGAGGGAAAATTGCAGGTGCCAATGGTTGTTAGCGATGAGGAAGCGAAAAATTAAGAGGGGGAGAAGAGACGGAAGTACGAAAAAAAAGATGGCGCCAGGAAGATACACGGCGTTCGCACGCCACGGTGGACGATCTTAGATAACATGCAACTAGGTTACTCTCCGCTATTGCGCCATTTGGCTTAATTGGTTGGCAGCAAGGTATGGCTTGGCTACGTTTTACTAGTTACTAACTTACTACGGTAACTTACTGGATGCAATAAAAATGTATAATTAATCAAATGAATAAACAAAGAGGTGCTGATACTACTATTCTTCTGCGAAGTCTGCGTTCAAATCGAATTTACGTAATAAAACCTAGCTTAAAAAGATAAGAAGATGATTATTACAAAAAGGTTTGTATCGAAAGTCACTATATCGACAAAATGCCATTGATAAAAGCTGCTACATCAATTAAAATATAGCATATCACTTAAATCAATAAACGGCTCATATTGTTGATTACTGAGTTCTCACATGATGGATATTTACCACCACATTTGGTTACTTGGACTTTAATCCTTAACGAAATTGTCATTGTTACAGAAACACTTTCGAGGAATTGATCAACCAACTTTGCATGAAATTTTTGATGTATAGAAAATTGGAAAATACTATTCTGCCATTATAATGAAAAATCACGTGATGATTTCTATGTTCATCACGTGAACATTTTAATCAAATTATATTGCGCCAACGCTAGATTATTTTTCGAAATAAATATAAAGCTTAACAACTTTATGTGCGATATTACATGTTCACGTGGACATATATGCGTGGAAAATGTATTTAAAAAGATGATAAATTCTCAAACAAATTTTCGTCAAACGAAGCAAATAAATACAACGAGCCGAAAGAAATAAAATTTTTGTTTATTAGAGGTTATAAACGGCAAAGATCGAAGGGAAAGTAAACATTTGAGAGCATGTCGATCTCCTGATTCGGACACTCGTTTCGTGTTGAGTCTCCATGTGCTATCACAATTAAAACTCTTCTCGATTAATTAAGGACCAGAACTACCGCGTAATTGCTAATTAGTTGACGTAATGCTGATAATGAGGCATCCTCCGGTCATTCACAGCAATTTTTTATAACTTCTTACGCAGTCTGATACTAAAAAAATGTGACATGAGGTATAAGGATTTTACGGAAAATTCCGGGATACTAGTCAATGCATATTTTTATAAGGGAGTCCCTATTCATCACACAATGGTTATTTTTATAATTTTAGATCCTCTGAAAACCCTACATATTAATGGAAGCTCAACTTGCCAATATCCTAAATTCAAATGAATTGAAAAAAAGTATGTCAAAATCGTGTGCCAAAAAATTGCGCAATAGGAGAAAGAAGAACGAGGAAGAGCTAGAGGAAGAGGGTGCAAAAAGAAGAGTCCTAAAGAAAAGGAGAAGGATAAAAAAAGTAGAAAAAGAAGAGGGAGGAAAAAAGAGAACCGACCTTCGGGCGATAAGTATCGTCGTTGAGCGACAAGGACAGGGCGGCTTAATACACATTCAAAGGCAATGTCTGCCATACGTAGAAAAAGGACAGAGATAGCGTAGGCATGCAACAAAAGTAGATACCACAACGCGATATCAACTGGCGCAGTGTGCGAGAGTGGAATGAATGCCTGGAGAGCGAAGAGGAATAAGCAAAAAAAGGGAGTAAGAATTGGAGGGGGTAAGGAGAGAATCCAGGAGCACGAGTGGGAGACCAAAAGAAACGGTAGAGGGGCCGCGATCTTGCCATAAGCATAAGGCAGAAGAGAAAGAGGGTATGTAAGAATTAATGTGTATATTATTAAGTACGAGGTGGGAGGAACCACATTTTTAAACCCTCCAACGACAAAAAATATTTTTGTACAAGCAGAACGTCTTCCGAAAAACATCATTTGTTATATCGTTTATTCACTGTTTTCTTTCATTGAGAACATGCTGACTGATTGTAACATATAACTTAAGCTTCATCATGCTCTTTGCATTTGATCAAAAATGTGATTACTGATGTTCAAATTTTGTCCTAATATAAGTTTCCGTCTCTTAAGAGGCGGAAAAAAGAAAGCAGTACATCAGGATTTTATGAAAAATGTCAAGAATATTTTTAGGTGGAGTATTATCTGCCGGCATATCTTATCGCCAACGTAATTTCTTTGTCGGCGGGATTCTAAAGATTAAATATTTCCAAAGAATTCATAGTGAGTTCCAACAAATTCTAGGTTAATTCCAACAAGTTGAAAAATTTAGTTCCAACACATGATGATTACACTTTATCTCTATATCTCAACCCCCCTCCCAAAGACACACACGAAATCTTAAAAATGGTAACGAATGTGACCGAACTCGCTCCTGAATTCTAAAGCCTTACACAGAATTTATGATTTCTAGAAATGCAAGATTAGTTCCAATAAATTAAAAAATTGTAGTGAGTACCTAACCTTATTTCTTCAACGAGAGTATATTTTTTCGGTTACTTCGGTACTATTCCACCTTAAAGATGATTTCGGATTTGACCCTGGGAAGATTGTGACAATCTTTTTTTACCCTCTTAGATATAAGCCTGCGATTCCTCTTGACGAAATGAGGTTAGGCATAGTTACAGAAAATAGTGCAGAAAGTATTGTTTGAAATTCATGAAGATTGTTTTGAGTTAAAAATGATACATACCATGAAAAATATTCATAACAATATTTGAAAATCTGGTCCCCAGGAAGGTGGGTTTTATTTCTGGGCGAACGATTTTTTAGCGTTGCACGATTTATAACAGATTTTTTAATTACTAATTTGTAAGGTCAGATATACTGTCATTCTTGAAAATTGACTAGAAAATTTGAATGATTATAGGGGATTTTAAGAGGGAAAATGGGTAGAATGGCCAGGAGTTAAACGGCTGATTCCTGAAAAGAGTTGATTTAGAAAAAGTAAATTTAGACTCGGGAACGGCAGCTAAATTGCTCACTTAAGAGGAGTGTTTCCAGACCTCAGAGGTTGATTAAAGAATTTATTGTCCTTTTAGCTCGCAAGATTGTTGAAGACTATTGGCAGTGTACTTTATAGAATATAGACTATAGGCTGATGTAAAATAGAATTGGATAGGCCTGTCTGTCGGATGGTACAAGCGAGCGAACAATCTATTCGGAGCGAAGCTCCTGGCAAGTAAAGTTCGTCCGTAACAGCAGAAAAACATGACACATGTGGCCTACTGACAGGCCTCCCTCGCTCCATAGGTTATACACACTTACACACTATAAAATATTTGACGCTCACATACACGTTCATAAATGCTCGTACTATGTAGGCATTTATGCGTGCTCTAACTCTTCCACCTCTTTCATTTGGTCTCATATATACGTTCCTGTAAAACTGTGCGAAATTTACTGCACGACGAAATTTCAGACTTCCCGAAAACCATTAACCTAAATTAAGTATATGAAATATGTACCACAAAATATATTTGGTACATAGGAAACTGTAAGTGATACTTAAAAAATAATTCAGAATGAGTTTTAAATTCAATCAGCGGCATACGACAGAGGTGATTAGAAAAAATCGAACCCCTGGGGATAGGATCTTGGCAGTTATTAGCTTCCAAACGAGCTCAAGATAACGAAAACGTCTTTACCAGTTTTCTAATCATTATCACTGTAAGTGTTGATTCGCGAGCGATACGCTTCAGCATTTACGCCTCGCACACAGTTCACGTTTATACAGATAATTAAAGAACTAGTTCAAATATTTTGTATGCTCTTTAGCTTCTACATAAAAGCCGAAATGTGAAAGTTTGAAAAAAATAATTAATAAATTTCAAAATTAAAAGGTATAGCTCTATTTCAGCCACGAATGGCTTCTGAGAATCAAAGTGCAGAATGTAGTTTTCGCCTCCTGAGAATTTTTTTGTATCAAACGGGAATGAGATGAAGGAAACGAGGAACGCTAAAACTGTGAACAAGCGGAAGCAAAACATGCGAGGCACACGAACATCGAAGCAGAGAAAAGGACCGGTACATTTGCCCTGGAGGTTTGTACGCGAAAAGAAAAAAAAAGAAATCAGGATTCACCGAAAAGAATTATACGTATATTACAATAATGGACTTTTTCGAAAGTGTTGTCTAGTTTAAACGTTTTAATTAACATGCATATCAACGTGATTCCTTTCAAACATTACATGTGATCAAAATAATATTGCAGTTAAAAATTATAGCCGGTTTTAAAAAAGAATGTGTGTGTGTGTGTGTGTGTGTGTGTGTGTGTGTGTGTGTGTGTGTGTGTCGCAACCGCTCTCGCCCTGCTCCCCTGAGAAACTGCGGGAGCCAACAGTTCTTAGGAAGGCTGAGAACGTGGTGACTGAAAGCGAGAGTTTGGTGTATTTTAAATCGGACAGGCAGTCCACGCTCAAGTCACAGAATCGTGGACCAAACAAGTATGTTGTTTTTGAAAGACATTAGAACCATAAGCATCTTGCCGAATTGCCGAAAAATGATTTTTGATAAAGTTACGAGTATTTTAATTTAAAAAATTGAAAACGCGGATTATCAAAAGATTAGTCATATTTTTAACAATATCAGCAACATTGTATCACATTTGAGCAAGAAAATCGCATAACTTTGGGATATTTGTTTAAATAAATATTTTATAATGTATTAATATAATTATATAAAAATAAATATATAAATATATCTGCGTGGAAAATTAATCTGAGACTTGAGCATAAAGTGCTTGTCAGGTTTAAAACGAATTCGGTATACAGTCATACTAATATATTTCAAAATTTAATCCATTTCTTGACATCTAAAAATGCAAAGAATTAAGATAAGTCCTTTCTATATAAAATTGTAAGAACTGAACGAGTATTGTTAATCGTAATTTTGTCTCTTAGCGATCAGCATTCAAGTCTGACTGGAATTACAATGCAGAGTTCCATACCAAGATTTAGAATATCAGAATATGCCAAAACGGATCTTGGAAAGGGTGCTTGCAATCCACTCAAGCACCCCTTTTCTTATCCTCGCAGACTTTCATCCCGCGTGTTCCACCTTTAACTCACTTTTCTTCCCCAAACGCCACGCCTCTCAACGACCAAACAAGATTTCAGATTAATTGCTTCGACGCTAGTTGCAACTTAATGAGACGATCACAGTAGGGAGGCTTAAACGAAGCAGCTTTAACACCAAAGACACTTCCTGGAAATTTGATCTGGCGCAAAATTATAAACACTCACGATTGAATGTGCACACTTTAGGGTGCATTTTAAAATATTAAACACCTCCTGTATTTATAAAACATTGACTAAAGTTACTTTCCTTCACATAAAAAAAACTAGGGGTACGAAGCGTTGCATATAATCGTGCGAGCAGGGTAATAGCCAACTGATTACTCCGAGCTGAGGTAAACTTTCCGCGGTAACAGAACTTTCTCGTGCTGCTTCTATAAATTGAGTACACTGGAGATATCTGAGATTAACCCCGGAAAGTTTACCTCAGTTTAATGTACCCATCTCGCGTTTACCCTCCTCAAACTATTACCCGCAACATTTAGTATCCTCAGTTTTTTATGTGTTTGCAATTACATATATAAATTTTAGATATCTAATTCTTATAATATAAACATCAGATATGTAACACTCTTTAGTTCGAATGAACTTAACCTGATCTTAAAAATTGTACAGCCGAAGTTGTTTACTATCTCACGACTTTTAGCAAAAGCGACTTTACAACACCCGGTGCAGGCGAAAACAGGAGTACATAGGAAAAAGGTGGATGAGAAAATTCATAGTGCCCCAGTGTTCAACAACTTTTACTTACTTCCATAGTTCCCTATCCACACTCCACATTTATCCCAACGAGCGTCCAATATTTAGAGGAAACATAAAACGACAGCAAGAAAGAGCAAATCAAATTGCTCTTCACAGAAGAATTACCACATAATTTCCTTTCATAATCTGGCAAATAATTGTACACAATCAAATAATATTAAAGTCACGACATAGGTTTTTCTACTCTCTTGAACTGAACCAGTGAAATTGACACTGGTTGAATCAGTATTTTTAATTATCACTGGTGAACCAGTGATTATCCTAATATGACTGGGTGAACCAGTAAGTGACTCAACTAAAACAGCGTTACTGAGTATACCAATGACGCGAAATTATAGATTCAACCAGTGATGCTTTTAGCGCCCCCCGCGGCCAAGACGGCAATAAACAGTGGATATAATAAGGGATATACGATACAATATCTTTCGCTCGACAGTGGGGAAGCCCCCTGGCCACTTATGTTTGACTTTGAGCGACACGAGACGTTGACGTAATGATGGACCTTCCCAAAGTTATACGCAATATATTATATCCTATCCTATTATATTGCAGCATAATATAATGGGTTAGCACGAAATAGGTTAGCACAAAAGTGATGAACGATACGGGGCGTATCAACAACCAGCTGGCGGGCAACCCGCACGACCGGATGACTATATTGGTACTGATTAACCAGTGAAACTCACTGATTAAACTAGTGATGGAATTCCACTGAGAGAACGAGTGAAATCTCACTAATTGTCAGTGAATACTTCCCAGGTGAAAAAATGTATAAAATACTTTACACTATGTATAAACTGTACATAATTTTTCTGCCTGTTCTGTTTCTCTTTTGAATTATTTTCAATTAGCAAGTATTAGTTCAACATTTCTCCACACTTTGTCAGTGCCATTCATCACGATTTCTAGACCTTGCAATTTCAGACTTGTCATATTACATATCACACAAACAATTCATCCACAAACACTCACACACGCACTTAAAATTATGCTTTTACACTAAAAATGGATATAGGACTCAACTCGCAACGGAAAATTTCAATATTAAATTGCCACCATTGTTATTCCATCAAATTCGTCCTTTTTATTATCCTCCACACCGTCCCTAATCGGTATTACAGAAATGCCATTCAACTCGTCAGCCTCCAGTCTGGCGGGAAAAGCGAATTGGATATAGGCTACTCTCAGCACGAGGTCTGGTATTTTGGGAGAAAGAGAGAAAAAATAACAGACCTGGAAGAAACGGGACAGACATAGTTGCTAGCGAACAAAGATAGAAAGCAAACCAGAAATGCTAGAAGAGGGGGCGGGGCGCCACATTGCAAAGTACCACCACGAGGGTCAAACAGTTAAAGTGATCGAGAGGGGGATGGAGGGTGAGGTCCGAAGGGAGGAAGGGAGGAATAGAATAGAGTATATCCTTAAAATAAATGATTGATGGCTTGCCAAGCCAGAAGCGGTTCGCTCGACTAAGGATGAACCAGTGATTCTCAATATTTTTGGTAGAAAATTTCAAGAGTGGAATGGCAAGAGGGGGGAGCTAAGCCCTAACACCACTTGACCGGACAGTAAGGAAATTTTCTCAACAATGGACTTGTTGAGGCATTTCAATTGACTAAATCGAGACAACAAAATTTGTTAAATATAGGGCATTCAATTTTAAATCTAGACAAAAAATATGCAGATCCTTTTTTTTATCTTTTTACTATTATATTGCAATTTTTAAACAAGAAAGCCCACTACTGGGCCGGTGGATAATTTTCCACGTGCCAGACGTGAGAATTTTTCGACCTGTGACTTACGTTACAAGCGCACACCTAACGAGGTTCAAGGTCAAGGACGGTAAGGCAAAAGAGTCAGCGTTAAGTTAGAGACGCTCGAATTCTTGGCATCGGACCCTCCACACCCCTCTCCATTCTAACAGATAACCCTCTCTCCTCTCAGTTAAGCTCTTCTTCCACGCACTTGAAGATAAAAACTCGCTGGAAGACCTACGATTATGGTCATTTGATTGAGTACTTGCAAAATAGGCGAGTAGGGTTTTAAAATAAAATTATTAAGAATTTAAAATCGGGAAATATTCTTGGGAAAATATTCTTCAGTGATTTACTGACTTTATAGTATTATATATCTGAATTGCTACACAACTGAGAGTTTTGAGATTTTATTTTTTGCGATTGTCTGAATTTCGACACGAATGGTTTCTCAATTTATAGAAAATAACATGTTAATACATTTTTAAAAACCGGCATACTGCTGTCCAACTTACTAGGCTTTTCCGATGGACAGCAGCATGTTAGTTATGTTATGTTAAAGAGTTAAAGTAATCTGCAAGGATCGATAGACATCTTATATACGGGTCTTTCCACGTATTTTTAATCAGTCCAATTTCTTTAGAATTCGTAAGTGAGAATAGTGCCTGCGGCTCTTAGAACTTAGAATCTTATTTTATTGAGGATTGAAGAGGAAACCAACTTTGGAATCAAGTGTGCAAGATTGCCGGTTTGTAGAATAAAAATTCGAATTGCAGTGAAGAAGAAGTTCAAATAATTAATGCTCGAGTTGCGCTTCCTAGTTTCTAGTTTAACTTCCTAAAGCCGTACATGAACAGAGTGTAGTATTCTGTTTTCCGTAAACGATTCTGTTAATTCAACTACCATCACGTTTAGGTGAAAAGGTGACAATACACGTAGCATTCATGAGGTTTGTACAATAATGACAAACAGATATCAAATCATACCTGTTTTTAAACTCCGCTGCAAACAGGTGTACTCCCGTCCAATATAAAAAGATACGTAAATGACTGCGATTTAGGGTTATTCTCTTATATAACCAACAATCGGAAACTCAACCTAAACTACAATGTCACCTACGTATATTTTTCCTTTGGACGGCAGTATAGACTAAAGACGCTCTGCTCTCTTAAAGTCTTAAACTGAACCAGTGAAATCGCTGTTTCGACCAGTGAGATTTCACTGATTCATTTTAAGAGAGCGTACTTTTTCTGAGAATTCCAGCTGCAAGAGGTGTATTATGGAAGAGGCAATAACAATTACAGCAGAAGATAAAATTGCGCAGAGTGTGCAGGTCAAAGATGCTCAAGTGTGAAAAACGCAAACAGGAAACGTGACTTACGTCAGGGTTGCAAATCTGCAGACACACTCGACATTGTAAGTCAATAGTCTTTGTACCTCCATTCTTCGTAAGAGTTTGCGCATTTAAAGCGCAGTATTGATGTATTTTGATACAAAAATAAAATTTAAAAAAAGTACACGTCTAAGGTGCTGTATATGTATTGGTAAAAAGAGTTCCATCCACTAAAAAAATGGTTTAGCTGTCCCAGGTAGAATTTAGCTGGATTACGTCTTCTAAGAAAATATAGCTGTGTTATCTAAATATCTATAGCTGTTTTAGCTAAATCTTGTCATCAAAAAATTATCTATATAAATTAGCTAGATAATTTCTAGATTGAAAAATTTGCTAAAACAGCTATACATATAGGTAACACAGTTATAAACCCAAATTTCTTATAGGAGTTAAAAATTTTTGGACACTGAAAGAAGGTTTAGATGGATTTTGTCTTCTAAAAAAATGATCTATGTCACCTAAATTTTAACTGTGCTACCTAAATATCTAGCTGCTTTAGCTAAATTAAGTCATTTAGAAATTATCTAGATATTTACAGATGAAAAAGCCATGTATATCCAAGGTTTGAAGTGTTTATGACCTATACATGACGAAACATAGGTTCATTTCCGCCTCTAAAATTTTTTTTTTATTTAAAATAATTTTCAAGAAAATTTGACAAAGAATGTAATATTTTTAATAAAAACAGCAATAACTAACAACTCCAGTGAAAAAAAATCATTTTATAAAATTTCATTAAAATTTCATAAAATCATGTTCAAAATTGATGAATGATTTTCTCATACCACGGATAAGCTAGCCAATTGAGTAGTTTTTCCCCAAATAATAAGATCCAAAACTAGCGAAACAAAAATTTACCAAAACTACAATACGAACTTAAAAACTATTTTTGAGTAAAGTCACTTAAGATAGAACCAAAAATGCATAGCACACCTATGTAACAATTATGTAAGAACAATAAAGAACATTCTAAACTCTTAACTAACTAACCTGTGCTATCAAGAAATAATCAATTATTTAATTACTTATTCTTTTTCATATGTTATAAAAATGAATTCCTCTTACATTTAGCCTAATTCAGTTGAATTCAACGTGAATTAATTAAGTCGTGTTGAGAAAAAATGGAATTGAAAATTTAACTATAAATGTTACGTGTTATAAAATTTATTGACAGAATGACAAGTAGAACATGAATGTATGCATTAATAAAAAATAATCTCACAAACAAATGCTGATTTTGGGACTGACTATCTTTCAAATATTCGCGCACTTTATAATTTAAACGTTACGCAGAACTTTCCTGTTCACTAATTCCAGTTTTAATTCTCTTAATTTTTAGTTTGTTCATTACAAGATTGCTTTTGAATGTAAATCTTATAAAAAGAGTTTCTGCAGAAAGAATCTTGAGTTTAGTCTTTAAATTTTTTCGGCTCGAAGACCGTGCAACGCTCATGGAGATGGAAAAGGGGGCCCTGGGTCCCTGAGCCTCTTTGTGTCCGGGAGAAACCAGTCAACCAATCACGAATGTGGTTTGCGAAATTTCCGCCAATCGTATACACTAGTGGTCCTCCTTTCCTAATCTCTTCAGCCACCGAGCAACGTTGAGAGGTGATTTATTTATTTACGCCGCCGTGAAGTTAATGACATTTGTAGAGTCTCTATCTCTATCTATACGTCGGAAATCTTTCTTTCTTTTCTTTAATAAGTTGTCCCTCCACTTTGGTTCTTTCATTGATGCCACAAAAGTGTAATGCTATGTATGGATATAGAATAGTCAGAATACTCCGAAATTATCCTCTCAGTCACTTAAGGATTTCTATCTAGGAGAGTAATTACAAATTATAGACCTTTGTTTTTACAATTAGTCATTTCTATGCAGTCTATGAACTGATCATAAATAAGTGTTCATATTGTAAAAGTTTATTTGTATTATAAAAAACCTTTCTATTAATATTTTAGTGTCCAATAGATATTACTTATAAGGCCGAGTGTAATCATACGGACAGTCCGTACGTTTATGCATGTGTATAACGTAAGTCGTAAGACCATATGAGCCGTTCTCTGGATTAGAAAAACGGCTTAAGTCAACTTAGGTCGTTCCTAAAATTTATATAATTATAATAATGTATAATCACTTTAAAATAAAATTATTGCAATGCCATCATTTCATCCTACGTTACGTAGCTTTTTTAAGACTTTTTCCGTCCTTCTCCGTTAAAACGGCTTAAGTATCAAGTTGTTAATACGCAGATAAATATGAATATTTAATGTTTAATTCTCTTTGACCGGTCGCAATTAATTATTGGATAATGTATCTTTTAAGTGAAACATGATCAAGTACGCTAAAATAAAAATAACCACTCATCAAATACCGTACATTTTTAAAATTTAATTATCTCAAAACGACATTTATCGACTTGAGACGTTCTTCGAGAGAACGTCTCATATTGTGTATTCACTGCGTTTGAACTAATGTCGAGCGGAACGTTCAAAACAGAGGATGATTGTGTTCATTCGATGGGTATAGTCGGAATGTCTGCTTTCAAATTAAACTGTCGAAAAAACCGGCTGAACTCAGGAGGAGTTTTTTTGCAGTTTTCCTCTCCCCTGCCCAAACGGCCAGGAAAATTCGAGTACTTCTGACAAAGACGGGTTCAACCGCGGGTTATCACTGATTGTGTTTAAATCGAGGATTAAATTCATAGTGATTCTAATTCCACCTTGGTGAAATTATATACTCATGCTAAAAGATTTAAATAATTCTCTAGCAGCGAGGGTCGCCGGGGACTTCAATAAACCAGCCTTACAAGACAATTATAATAATGAACTTATTCTTAGTGAAAAGCTAATGACCTCTATAATACTTAGATTTGAATAATACATATACACTATATAATCACAGAAGTGCTGTCCCCTTGAATTAACTACAGTCTACACCGCAGACCCCGAACATAATCTTCCAAATCAGGGCGCAGGTTTATTTTTTATCAATCCAAATGGCGCTTACTATGGGCTTTTCAAGTAGATAGAATTGTTATTTTGACAATGTAAATTGTGCACAGCTATAACACCTTAAAAAGGGAGTGTAAATATACCTGCTAAAATTTTCATGTTCGGCAATACTATTTTATACTTTAATTATCTACTTTTAAACATTCATTTTTCTCTGTGTACCAATAACTCCTTTTAAATCCCATTAATATAATTATGCAATAATCTATTCCTAAACACAGTACCTTATCTGTAGACACGGATACTCTAATCATTTATCATTTTGATCGCCTTATAAATATTTCTTTCAGAAATGTGTATTGTATATTGATAGGGCGATTAAAACCTCTGTAGATGTAAATTTATTGCTAGATTTGCGCAGCATTAGATGCTTTGCAGGCACATGAAAAACTAAAGACGCGAATTCAATCATTAGAGCCTGCTAATCGAGTATAGTAAGATGCTACCTTCACTCTTTAGTTTATCTGCAGTGCCACATGGATGAGACACGATAAAACAATGAAAGGTCAGGTGCAAAAAGGGCGTTACTTCTATTAGAAGTATAGTGGCTTTTTGCAACCATTCAATTGTTCTCGCGCCGAGAACAATTATTCGTTTTGCTGCTGATGAAGGCGGATGACTAGATGTTTGGAAAGGGCATCAGCAACATTTGCATGCTTGCATTCAAGCACTTACTGCAGCAACAACAATTTGCGCTACAAATCTTACAGCAAGCGCAAGATTTCAGAATTTCTAGACGTGTAGCCATCATTATACATTTTTGCTAATGACATAGATATTAATACTTAAATGGCAAACTGATTTCAAGCTTTATCATGATTTGCATACAAAAATAGGCAAATTTCAAGGTAAGAGAAAACAGATGATAAGAGAACAATAATTAGATAAGACTATTACTGAGTGTATAATATAGCAATAAAATGTTTTATAATATTATGGTGACTTTTTGTGCCTCAAAAACTAAATTTATACATTGCATTCTATTTGCATTGAGCTTATTCAAACATCAATTAATTTCCAATCTGACATTAAAAATATGGAATGACTTTAAAATCATAATTGTATTCAATTTACTAGCAATATTTCGAATACTGCCTATGTTAAAAAAATCATCATAGGTACCATATTGAATTAAATATGAAATGC
>NC_046663.1:53458447-53489751 GCF_010883055.1 Belonocnema kinseyi
CCAATTCTATTTCAGCAGATATTTGCGTTTTTCTAAATTAGGGTCAAAATTATTTTAAAATATGTTCGAAGAAGAAACAAGAGTGTTTTAGCACTCATAAACTTTAGATGCGTTTCTCTCGAAAAGCCTTTCTCAAAGTTCCGACTTAAAAAAATGCCCCAGCGACTCGTTATATATATGAAACTATAAGTAACTCCATACGGGTCACAAGAGTCCTGTTATCCATGCAGAAGCCCAAGATTTTCTACCAAAAGAGAATAATTTGTAACGAAAGAGTTAAGTTTTCCAGCGAATAAGTCGAATGTTTTGGAAAAAAAGTTCATTTTTAAAACCGAACACTTCTTTTTAACCAAGAAAGATGATTTTTTCAAGCAAATAGTTGAATTTTTAACAAACATATTAATTTTAGAACAAAAAGTTGCATTTAAAAACAAATACTTGAACTTTTAAGGAAATAGATGGATATTGAACAGAAAGGAAAATAAATTTCTCGAAACCAAAAAATCTATTTTTCAACCAAATATAGTTGAATCTTCAACTTGGCAACAAGAAATTTCCACCAAATGGTCGAATTTTTAAACAAAAAAGATTAAATTTCAACTAAAAACAGTTGCATTTTCAACCAAGTATTTGAATTTTCAATCGAGAAAGATTAATTCTCAATGGCAAATGTAATGTAAATATTTCGACAAAAAGACAACCAGAACAGATTAATTTTTAACCAAACTATTTCAATTTTAACAAAAGAAGGTACAATTTCTACTAATAAATTTCTATTTCTAATAAAATTTGATCCGAGTTTTTTAAAAATTTGTCTATAAAAATAATGATATTTTCATGCCAAAAAGACGAATTTTCTAAAACCCAGAATTTTCAACCCGATATCAATTTTTGTAAAAAAGATAATTTTCAGCCAAATAGTTGAATTTTAACTACAAGAGAAAATTTATCCAAAAATTGAACAGTTTAAGTTGCAGTTCAAACAATTGAATTTGAAACAAAAAAAAAACAACTAATTTTCAAGAAAACAGTTTTATATTCAACTAATAAAATGATTTTTTAAAAATTAGTTATACTTTCAACCAAGTAGCTGAAATTTGAACAAAAAAATTATGAATTAGAAGTATATATAGGTGAAATTTTAATTAAAAATGACTAATTTTTAACTAAAATTCTATTAGTTAAACTTAAATTTTAAACAATGATTTTCAAATTGAAAATAATTTCAGACAAAAATGTGTAGACCGCAATAAGCGATTTTAGTCTGACATACGACAAAGACGATGACTGAAAAATTCGCTGCAAGAATCGAATTTATTCGCAAAAATTCATTAAAAACAGAGCGAAAACTTCTCATACTTCACAAAATCCGAGATTTGTTGACAAGTTCTCTAAATACCGATACCAATGCCGGATCAAAAATTCTAGGAACTATAGAAAGCTTTAGGAGCGGTTTCGAAACGAGTGATGTTTACCAAGACAATGGGATTCAAAAATAGAAATGCTAGCCTGTTCAAGTCGTTAAAAGCGAATTATCAAGTGGTCGAAAAGCGAGCCTTAGCCTCCAGGCAAGACTTCAGCTCGAAAACTTATAGGAATGTTTGCATCCCGAAATATATTCCAGGCACTGAGATTCACGGTTTCCTTCCTATCTTCCAAGAATGGAATCACAGAAACTCTTGAGAGTCGTCATTTGAATTTCCAGCTCTCCAGGTGAGAACTTTATTTCAATTAAATGTTTTCATCGATTGAAATTCTTCTTCATCTGCTCCTACTTGAATAACAGGAAAGGTTGTAAAAAGAACTAAAAACCCGCAATTAATTCAACACATTCTGATCTTCCAGTGTGAAACGAGGTGTAAATTATATATACAAGTTTATGGTTGATTCTGAACCAATATATTTAAATTATTACATTTCCAAAAAGGAAAAGAAATAATACAAAAAATTAGTGCATGTCTAAAATTACTAATAATAAAATTCATTCTTTTCACAAAAATTTAAATAAGAAAAATGGCGGAGAAAGGAAAAAGTGTGAGGTTGGTTTTAGTTGATTTTTTTTCCTTTTTCAAGATTCACAAGATTTAAAATGAAAAAATTAAAAAAGAACTTTGTTAATATTATTTTATTTAAGTCGCAAAAATAATTTTTAAATGTGCAGAGCTACCATCTTTCGAAAATGTTTGCTTTACTTTAGCTTTGCCAATGGTTTAAATATTCCGTGATGCGATAATCAAAACTGGATAGTGTAGTACTTTGCAATATTTTCTGCTTTGCGGACCTTAGTCTTCGATACCTGCAAAAGGTATCGCCGGGAGATACGAAAGGTCCTCTAGAGGATTTTTAAATCGACATTGCGTGGTATCGTTCAAGGATTGAGAAGACCCTAAAAATTCTGAAGATATTCGATAAGAATCGTGACGGTAAGATACGTTGGAGTATTCTCTCGATAGGTGAGCCCGGTAGTAAACGGATAAACCGGTCCGCAAAGCCAAGGTAAGGTGAAAAGGCCGAGAAGCGCGAAACTTCTCCTTCCTTTCAAAAACCTTCTTTTATAACACGACAAAAAATTCTATTTCAAACAGAAAAATACTAAAAAAATCAAATCCATAAAACAAAAGTTAACCATATTACTAACTAGTGATTCCAGACTTATTCACTAATTAATTTAGTACCAGTAATATTAAAGTAAATCATCATGTTATTGTTTTACTTAAGTAGCAAACATAGTTTCTTAATTGAATACATTTTTTAATTATCAGGCAGTACATCTGGTTTTTTTTCACTGAATGAATAAGTAACTTTTCACTGATTGTCAGTGACCAATCCCCAGTTATTTCATTCAGTAGAATTTAACTAATTTATATTTAGAGAGTAAGAAATACGGAGAAATAAGTTTGATTCAAGTTTTAAAAAATGAAAAAAGTTTAAAAACTAGTTTTGCTATTACCCTCACTTATGGAGTCCACTATTTATAGTTTCCATCGATTTTTCATGCCCTTTTCATTGATCCGAAGTATGAAAAGGGCGGCAAACCCCAATAAAAATTCTGACATCTTGATAAAACTTTACAACTGCATTTTTTATTAAAAAAAATAGTTTTTCATATCGCTGTATTTTCTATGGAAAATGGATTTAACTCTGTTATAATTATTAAAATTTGTAATTAAAACTCGAGAAAATTAAGTTCTTTCTTAGCTTATCTACATCTACTTATGATAATTCCTGGTGAAGAAACAATACATCTGCACAAAAGTGTAGTTATTAAATTTACACGAATTCCTGGATTTGCGACACGGAGAGACTTTTGGTATAACTGAAATAAAACACTAATTTTGGGATAATAGAGGTACGATTAGAAAAAGTCGAATAGTGACTATGAAAATGCAAACTAATATCTCTGCTTGGAATAAATAGTAAGAATATAAAACTCTTCCATACAAAAAATTACAGTATTAATCAGTTTGTTTTATGCATATTTTTTTATCTTAAAAAATATCTTTCTAATAATCTCAGTACGTTCACTCAAATTCTGTAAAAAAATCCTTAAAAATTCCAGGTATCTCTAAACTTTTCCAAGGCATAATTTTTCTGAATAATGAGCCACTCAAGTATTAAGTATCGCATTTTTAAACCAATTCTGATCCTAAATCCCTTCATACAACTACATAATACTTAAATAAGCTCTTTAATGATCCATCTATACATGGTTAAATTACAATTAAATGAGTGTACTCATAGCGATAAAAGTAAAAAGAATAGTAATAAGTAAAGCGTGATTCAAAAAAGCATATTTTTTCCAAAATATATGCCCTACAAAATTGTCACTTTTGGTGTCACCGTCAATAGATTATTTTACTTTAGATCGCCATTAGGGGTCTAGGAACCGTATAATACTTTTTGTATGTAAAAGTAAATAACGATGTTCCTTAATGTATGAAAGTAACTTTATAGAAGGACAAGAAATTTCTTAGTGGGTGGTATAAGCTTTTAGGAATATAATAATTACAGGATATTCTCAAATATACTTATACTATACTATATACTCAAATATACTCCTATACTATATTATTTTAAATCCTTCGAAATTTTCAAAATCTCATATATCTTGCGAAATCCCGTATACTCTCTTGAAATCCTTCATATTTTCTAAAGTTCCTTTAAATATATTAAAAACATTTTTTTATTTAAATGAAATCAACAAGCCCTTTTTTTAATTTAAAACAATTTTAAAATACCATAAATCCTTGGAAGAATTGGAGGTCCTGGAAAATATTCCAAATTAGGATAACATTCTTTGGAAATACCCTAAAATTTCATTTTATTTTATTTAAATTTAAGTTTTTCTAGAAATCATTTTAATTGTTTTTTTTTAAATCTTTAAAAATTGACCATAAAATCTTTCAAATTCCCACAAAACTCTCTAAACTTCTTTGTAATTTGTTAAAATAGCTTAAAATCTTTAAAGGACAGGACTTAACATACTAATCCTAATGCTACGGCTCCGGCGGTTAGGCGCTCGGACGTCACGTTAGAGTCGGTCAGCTGGTTTGGTCGCTGCGTACTAGGTTGTAGAATGTAGACGGAACAGCTCGGAAACTTTTGGGCGTTTTACGCATAATCTTTTAGAATTCTCGCAAATCCCGGTTGCGAAAATTAGAAGTGGCTCTTATTTCAATACGCATTCTTATTTAATAATATTAAAATTTTGTACATTTCTTATAAATCATGTTACATAAAACCCTTAATATTGACAATATTTTTACAACAATTATAATAATAGTACCTCGATTATCCTTAAATTCCTACATTTTATTTTAGTTGGAGGTGCACAAGGAACTAAACATTGAAAACAAATGTATCGCCGTGCACACCTGAGAAATAATGAATTATATTTTATCTTCCAACATAATTCATTCAGCTATATAATATTTTTGTTTTAACAATATGTATAAGTAATATTTTTTCCGCGTATGAATATCCATATTTTATTTTGCAAGCCCCAATAAAATGCATTCTCCCGCAATATAATAATAATATAAGTGATATTTTTTCCGCATATGAATATCCATATTTTATTTTGTAAGCCCCAAGAAAATGCAATCTCTCGCAAAATATGCTGGAATACAAAATCAAAGGTGCTTCAGTTACACTTCTCTGGAAAAGGATTTGAGATGTCAACCGGGAAGGAATGTGACAATCCCTCCCCTTTATCCTATTGCATATAATCCCATACGATTCCTGTTGACGAAGTAAGACTGTTCTCGAAGTTCTGAACCTTAGAATGAATATTTTTTTTAATGATGATTTTTTAAACTATAAAAGGTGCTAAAATGTTTGTTAAATTACATTACAAGTAGTAGATTATAAAAAGAAAATTATAATTAATATTTTAAGTCGTGTAGTTTGAGCAGTATTTATTAATATAATAGAATTGGAGAGAAATACTTCGTTCATTTGAATGTTCAGAACTTCATTAAGTTTAATTAACTACATAGTTATTATAGAAGAAACTGCCTACGTGTACCGAAATTTCCGTAAAAAAATGGGCGTGTATACAAAAATCCGGTGATTCGTACCAAAATTTTCGTACAAATAGCCTCTCTTTCAGTTCTTCTTTCCATACAGAAAAAATCGGGCTATTTATACCGAAATTTTCGTACACGTAGCCCCGGCCTTTATAAAAATGCGATTTTTAATATCACGGTGATCTCGTCTCAAATCAGTTGAGAAATCCTACTCGACGTTCCAAGAAAAAACTATGTTTGAAATTCGGAACGATATCAGAATATAATTACAAATTATCTTAAGATAAATTCAATACTCTAGATAAACGATCCGTAATAAATCACGAATATAACAGCGAAAATACCCGAAAATTTAATTTCCAAGATCAGAAGTCAAAACATGATATAACTATGGAAATTACGTGTTTCTTCCGCTTATTTGAGTACATAATAAAAATTTGCAAAAAAAAACCTAAGAATAGAAGTTGTAGATCTTTTAAAAATACACCTTTTTTCTGATACGCATTTTGTCTTAAAACCATTATTTTTTGAGAAAAAAAGGGAAATCTTGATAATAAATGCAGTTTCTTGAAATGGTACTTGTAGCACTTGTGTGATTACTGATTAATCAAGGATATATATTAATTAAAGGCACACATGTACCCCTTTCCAATATCTCGTATGGGATGGGAAGGCATACTTGTGACTATCACAGAAATAATTACAGTCATATACCCCTACCCTTCCCCAATGGCACCCCAATTGGGGGTCACAGAAATAATTTACATCTGCCCTTTACCATCTCTCCTAATTAGCTACGGGTACCGCTCTTTTTTGGAAAATCTTATTTTTCTCATAAAATAATTATTTCAAAGAAAAAAACTCATTCAATTAGGTATTTTCACTTCAACCACCAGTTAACTTCACTTCGCTGAATGCCGAAGGGGAAAACAGTGGGCCAAATGCATGGAAATCAGTCATTTTTTGCCCTATTTTTCTTGTATCTTCGCAAAAACTAATTTTTACATTCTCATTCCTGAGAATGTAATGTAATCGCCCAAAATTTCAATTTTTGGTTTTTAACGAATCTTTACGTTTCGGCACTCACAGAATCCGAAAACCAAAAAATTTCATCAGTGTCTGTCTGTATATCTGTATGTATGGTGACCTGAATGTTGTAGTCACGCTAACTTTTGAAGGTTTTTTCCAATCGAGTCCGCATTTGATACACTTCTGAAGATCCCCAAAATAAAGGCTAAGTTCGTTAACCAGATATTTCGAACCAAAATTTAAAAATTGAGAGCATTTTCAAAATTTTGAATTTTTCTTTTTTAATTTTATAAATTATTGTCAAAGTTTCTTATAGATGGGTAAAAGACTTGCAAATTATCTAAATAGAATTTTTTATTTTTATGAAAATTAGAAAAGTTAAATACTTTTAAAAATGTGAAAATTTTCAAAAAATATAAAAATTTTTTTTATAGATTCAAAAATTTCGTTCAAAATTTTCACCAGATACCAAATATATTTCAAAACTATTCTACGCGAAT
This sequence comes from Belonocnema kinseyi, assembly GCF_010883055.1. Lineage (NCBI taxonomy): Eukaryota > Metazoa > Arthropoda > Insecta > Hymenoptera > Cynipidae > Belonocnema > Belonocnema kinseyi. The sequence continues at coordinate 53,465,505 of NC_046663.1, forward strand.
TTTTCGATTAGCCCAAAATTTTAAAAATTATACCATTTTCAAAATTTTCAATTTTTTTTAACTTTTACAAATGTTTGTCAAAGTTTCTCATAGATGGGTCAAAGACTTGCAAATTATCCAAATAAAATGTTTAATTTTCCTGAAAATTGGAAACGTTATATACTTTTCGAAAATTTGAAAATTTTCATAAAATAGAAAAAAAGATTTTTTTCATAAATCCAAAAATTTTATTCTAAATTTTCAGTAGATACCAAATACATTGAAAATATTCTTGCCGGATTTTTCGATTAGCACACAATTTAAAAAATTAGAGCTTTTTCAACATTTTAGACCATTTTTTTTCAAGTTTCAGAAAATGTTGTAAATGTCTCCGATACTTGAAAAAAATATTTGCAAATTATTCAAATGGCATTTTTAATTTGGATGAAAATTAAAAACGTTAGTATAATGTAATCGTCCAAATTTTCGATCTCTGGTTTTTAACGGATCTTTACATTTCGGCGCGCACAGTATCCGAAAATCATAAAATTTTGCCGTTGTCTGTCTGTACGTCTGTCTGTATGTATGTATCGTTACCTGAATGTTGTAGCCACGCAAACTTTTTAAGAATTTTTCCAATCGAGTCTGCATTTGAACCAAGATAAAAAAATTTAGTGCATTTTCAAAATATTGAAATTTTTAATGTTGAAATTTTATAAATTTTTTTCAAAGTTTCTTATAGATGGATAAAAGACTAGCAAATTTACCAAATAAAATTTTTAATTTTGATGACAATTAGAAAAGCTATAAATTAAATAAATAAATAATTAAATAAATTAATTAATAAGCAAACCCCCATTAAAAAAGCTTTTTGGGGGTTTCCCTTGAAAATTAAATTAGCGAGTACTTTCACTATCGTATTCGTAATGCAATGAGCGTGGAAAATGCATTGGTATGGCGAGTTTTCTGTCAAAGTTACATTGAAATATTATAATTACCTAATGCGTTGGAGTAGAAAAATTAATTTCTGACCTAAAAAAATGTTCGCCAAACTTGTTTGTGCCGAGTTTATACATCAAAATCAAAGTTTTAAGTTTAATGAACAATATTTACAGAAGAAATTGTACTTTCTTTTTTACTTGTAAATATTTGGAAACTTTTTATTTAACATTACATTTTCCAGTAGTAGATAATCAAACAATTTACTTGAAAAAATTGACAGCTGAGCGACTATCTCGCAGTTGTTTCACGTTAAAGGTTGTGTAGGTTTGTTTATTTTGATGCGTGAATTTTAAAAATAAATTTTAGTTGTGTCAAAAGTTAAGGAGTCACTCGACAAAGATATAATTTTTAATACTGCTACTCGTCCATGTATATTAAAAATAATAGATTACAAAATAATTCTCGAATTAATGATTTACAACTTATATTATAGTTAGAACATTAGTTCTTCCTACTGAAAATTCCTATATAAGTTCCTATATAGGAACCTACATCGGATCCTATATAGAATCCTACATAGGAACCTATGTGTTTCACCTATAGGAAATGACATAGGATCCTATAAAGGATCCTCTATAGGTTCCTGTATAATGTATGTGTTTCAGCATGGGATCATATCCAGATGCGCAGTACTATTTTATAGCACCTACGGCTGCGCAGAAGTTTTTTGGTCCTCCAGGAGCACTTAGTGACATACGTGCCATTAGGTACCATAAGGTATCATTGGTTAGGTACCATCAGTTAGGCACTATTAGGTACCTTATTAGGGAGTGTCCTATACAGGCACCTATAAAGGATCCCATGTCCTTTCCTATAGGTTGCACCTATAGGTGAAACATATAGTATCCTATGTAGAATCCTATATAGGAACCTATACAGGAATTTTCAGTAGGGCTTGATGAAATAAAATTGGGAAAACACATTCCATTCATTTGAACATTCTAAAATTCAGGTACATTATTTAACATAACTAATTGACTAATTACATGAATTTTTATTGCTGTTGCATTTTTCCTACCTACAGTAGAGTGGTTTTAGAGATGTCTAACAAATTCCGAGCATGACACTTGGCGCTCATAGGACACATTGGTATCCTCTGATAAAGAGAAAGAAATTTCTAAAATGAATTTTATATATGAATATCCCATTCTGCCCATTCTAAAGGAGATACTACAAACCAAGTTCCCTATATAAAGTCGATATAATATCTGCTTGTGATTATGTTTATTTAAAAAAAACTATCGGCTAACGACCTTTTGTGAGCGCCACATATTTGTGTCCTATATATACACACACGTTCTTTATGTAGGTTACAGACTCGGTGATCCTTTTTTTTATGAACTTAGGCATCGAGAATAATAATTAATAATTTACACGTATATGCTTCATTAAGCGTTTATGGAACATTATGAATTTTTAAAGAGATATAAAGTTATGAATGAAGATGCACTTTTATTTTTTAGAGAATAAATTATATAAGAATATACATTATTTAAGAATAAAGATATGTTTTTGTTAACGAGTTCAGGCAAATTCCAAAATCTTCTTGTTAGAAGAAGGCAGTGTCTACTAATCTACTCATACAGAAAAAGAATAATAATAATAGGTGGAAACTGTTATTTCATTTTATTTGTTCATAATAAATGAAATTAAAATAAAGTAAAAGATTTTGATCGCAAATAATAAATTTGGACTATTATCCTGTTCTATTCACTAAAATTTTAAATTGTAAAATATTAAACTGAATTTTTAATTTAATTTAAATTCAACATCTAAAAAATATAAAATTACCAATCTTAAGGTTTCGAACTACAATTAAAATTTTAAAATGAGGCCTACTTGAATAATGATTTTAAACTGAAATACATTCAAAACTAGGAAATTTAGGATTAAAATCATGTCAATTAAAAAGTATGAGACTTTATAATGGATTTTTAAAATGCTTGGAAAAATAAGTAAAAAACAAAGAGGCTTTTAAGGTTAAATAATTTTAAATTTAGAAACTATATTATTACTATTATTAGACAGGCTTTCCTGGTAATACTTCTAAAAAATACCCCGTCATATTCCGAGAGGAAAGAATTTCCCTCCATTCACGGCATTTAACCAAAATTCAGTTTTAAAAAAGTAGCGAAAAACTCGAAGTAAAAAATAAGCAAATTATGTAAGTAGGCAGAAAAGAACAAAATAGAGACTATACCCAACTTACTTTACTAAGAAGATAAAAAAATGCAACAAAAATACACTCCCAGTAAGCATTTCAGGTTACCCGCGCCATAACAACATACACATTCAGGTCTATTTTTGAACAAAACGGATAATTACCCCCTGCTGATGTCAGGGTATACGTTCACAAGACCGTAAAATAAATTCCCCAGCCCTAGAAAAGGTTTTGGAAAGCTGCTGAAAATTGTGAAAATTTCTTACCTGCGATTAAGCAGAACTCCACTGTGATGACTAGACTGACGACCCCTCGAGACTGTTCATCCCCAGGTTAGAGGCCGTTCTCCAAAAGAGAAAACAAAAGCTTTTCACTCAACAGCTCATCTCAAACGAAACAATCTAACACCTGTTTCCAAAACCTGCGATAACACTCCTTTTTAAAATTTGTAATGTACACTCACACTTTATATCCTCTTTTTGCCACAAACACTCTGCCAAAACACTTGAGAGACACACTACTCTTGGAAATTCACAAAAAACAAAGTCTGTTGATTGTTACATTTTTGCTCCTTGTTTTTCTGCACTTGGAACAATCAATTATTTTTAAAGTCTCACAGTGGCTCCAAAATCGTTGAGGAAATTTTTGGCTCGCATCTCGTGCAGAATCGATTCAAGTCAACTCGAGTCCCGTCGCTGCGGGTGTATAACCATTAAATAAACAATAAATCGACTAAAATACCCGAAATACTACATACGAGTCCGTTAGATTTGGAGGTTATGGTGCGTTGAGTACGAAAAAATGCCGTTTCCAGCAGCTCTAAACCGTTCGTGAAGCTTCGGAGATATTCCCTTTAATGCTCTCTTAAAGCTGCATCGAGATTGAACCTCACTAACTTCCTTAAAACGCGATTGATCACTATATATCAACCACCCACGACAAAAATGATAACGATTGTTGCATTTCACGCGTTCACACTTTTGAAATACTTACAAATACTGAGAAAATGCCTCGCCTTTCTAGAGACTTCGCCCGTCGCATGAGCGAAGCCGTTTGATGTGGGAGTAAAATTACGATTCTTTCCAGAATTTTCAATGACACTCGATGCGAACGGTTCTCAGGATTAATAAAAGTTCGCCGGATACGAGAATTTCACTTCCGGTTAGGATTATACTGGTTTTGAAAAATTGTGTAACATGCTACTCAACCGACGGACGTAATGTAACTGCAGATTTCCGAGCTCTCGGCTGATTCCCCCACTCCGAATTATTCGTCCTGGAGCGACGTCCCTTCCCAATGGCGTGGCTCCTCCCCGTTGTTACGCCCACGAGTTTCGACACACACAGGAAAAAAGTTGTGTTGAAAGCTTTGAAATGTCAGTGACTGTCTGTGAAGCTTGGATATTGTCGAGTTTTATGCGATTAGTTTTATCAAATTTAAGATATTATCACCCAGTTATAGTGACTTTAATTACACATTAGGAGTCAAATGACCACTATTTAATGAACTCATGAGGCATTTTCACTTAATTGCTAACCCACTTCGCTAATTCGTCGAGTGCTGAGGGGAAAACAATGGCCCCAAATGCATAATATCTTCCTGATAAATAATAAATATGATCATTTAATTATTTCATTAAATAGTTCTTGAAAATTAAAAACTAATTTTCAAATACACTTTTATGTATAGAAAAAATTAGTTTTTACAAAGATAATAACAAAATAGTGCCTAAAAAATCCAATCCTATGCATTTGGTCCATTGTTTTCCCCTCAGTACCCAACGAAGTTAACAGGTTTTTGTAGGTGTTCAAGAACAGTACTTAAATTAGATAAGGAATTGTATATACCTTAGAGAGAGAGAGGGGGAGAGGGGAGAGAGAGAGAGAGAGAGATTATCTACATCTTATATGATCTTAGAGAGGGCCCATAGGCCCTCTCTAAGACCCCCCTCCCCCGTGTAACGAACTGCAACAAAATATTGCTATCCCCTCCCCTCTTGCTGTACGTTATTTAGGGTTTCCAGGAATGATAAAATATGGGACTTGAAAATAATGGAAATTTTACGTATTTAAGATAGGCACTGCCAATGGTTACGGAATTTTCCGTAGCGTTAGCCCTCAACGAGCTAGAAACGGAGATAGAGTTATACGGAAAATTCCGTAACTACAGACAGTGTATTTAAGACAATACAATCTTTTCAGTGTGAAAACGGAATAAAACAATATTTCAGATAGAAATTAAAAATGTGCACATTTATTTATGTAAAAGAAAAAAATGGCTTTTACATCATAACCCAGTGAGCACAAATGTCCCAAGACGTTTTTAGAACGTCCTAAAAACGTGCTAAGTCAGGGCAAATAACGTAGATAAATAACGTAAATAAATAGAAACATACAATGTTCCAAAGACTTATCTTAGGACGTTTTTTTTTTTTACTTGGATTCAAGTTAACGGAGATATCTAGACGAAAACATATACACTAAGTACAATATCTTAAAAGAGCCGAGTTCTAGTAATATCAGGCTTTCTAACTACTAAACAAAACAAAAAGTAAGATTATTTCTCATAAGAAAATGTTCTTGGCATTGAATAGGGCCGATTGTCCATCGATTTTAATTATATCTTTTGCATTGTGTTCTAATTTTCCAATCACAATTTTTTTCAAAAATTCTAAGAATCAATTAAAAGCTTGAATAACTTGAATAAATTAAATCCTAGAACAACAAAAACATTGTGTATATGTATACACTGGGGCTGTTGATTATGAATTTAAGGTAAAAAATTCGAAAAGGCGGATCAAAAGTTTTTAACATTTATAAACTTAAAAAAATATATTATGATTGGAGTGCATATTCCTTAAAAGAGACATAAAGAAGTTATTCAAAAATAATTTTGACCCGGGATAAAGGTTACAAAAAAAAACACACATATATCGTGGAAAACACCCCCAAAAAATAGTTTTTGACGATTATTTTGGAAAGGGTGCATCGGTAAAAAATAAATGTTTGCAGGCAACTTGTACATGCGCATGTACATGTTTGAGCGCGCCTACGGCGCGCGCCTGTTCGTTCTCGTGCTTCGCGCTCGATAATATATTTTCATAACATATGTATCGAAAATTTGACTTTCGATGCCCCCGTAGCGGGTCGAAACATGTGTTTTCAACCCTAGACTAGAAAGTAGAAAGAGACGACTGCGAAAGTAACTTTACGCCGTAACTGGTATCGAAAGTATATACATTCTACTTTATCTGCAGTTGTCTGCAGCCATTCTCCCTGTTATCGAACCTCGTTTCGAGAATCGTGTCATTCTAACCCATATCTGTCACTGTCGAATACCTTCTCTAGATGAGAATGTAAAAATGATTTATTTGTCATGAATAATTTTTTGATAGTTCTGTTTTTAGTTTTAATAATAAAAAAATAGCAACAAAAACATGAAAAGTTAAATTTTTTGAAAACCCACACACGAGAAGAAAAAGAAGTGAAAAGTCAAAAGTTTTCATGAGAATGTGGCCACGCAGCGGGCACATTTTTTACTGTTAATGACGTTTTTCATGATTAAAGCCAAAACTATGCATCCAATCAAAAAGTGATTCATAACAAATTTGTAGTTCTTGTTTAATTGCACAATTTTAGTCAATCCATATTTTACTGCATTTTGATCATTTTGGCCGAAAAATGTAATTTTAGTATTTTTCATTATTTTGCATGCTGTCAAAATTTAAATTTTGTATTTTTCAAGAAAATTCAAAAAAATTTTATGATAATATTGCAGCGCATTTAAAAAGCAACATTTTTTTCTCTTGACTTTTTCATATCGTAAGTTATTTGGCTTAAAATGTTCATTTTCGTGTTTTTTTTTAATTTTCTAAATGCTATAACTCTGGTAATTTTTAGTTTCATGAAAAAGTAATTAGGATAAATTGTTCGACTTTCTGAATACTATGAATATCCGTACAAAGAATTTTTGAATTTTGAAAAAAGTGGGCTCAAAAATATTAAAAATGCGCTAACTTTTTGAATTTTTATCTAAAATGGTTGGCTAACGAACTTGATCTTTAGTTTAGGACACTAAATGAGTGTACCAAAGGCCAATCTAATAGATTAATTTTTTCAAAATTAATTGCGAAAACAGACAAAAATACATGCATACACACATATATACATGCATACATGCATCCATACATACACAGGTAGGCAACATACAGACACATTCGTAAAAACCTGTTTTTCAGATTCAGGGGGTCTCAAAACGTGGACAGTTGATAAAAACTGGGAGGGGGGGGGGGGTCAAATTTTACGCAAATCTAATACCTACTCTGATGAGAATGTAAAAGTAACTGCTATACACTTTTCCTTTGTCGACCATATGTTAGCTCATGTCTCGAAATGGGGTCGTTTCTGAATGAAAATATATAGTACTCAGATTATATATAATTTTCAGTTACAACTTAAGTTCTGCGTATTTTCATCGAAAACCCATCTCGGAGATATGAGTTACGACAGGAGCGTGGTACCATAATTTGTGAGATTCACAATTATTGGCTTAAATAACTAAATAACAATAAATGATCAGATTTTTGTCTTTTCACTACACATATTTAGCAACTGAATGCAAAAGGTTTCATTGAAATGGATGGATTGCAGCCAAACTCAAAGTGGTAAATTTTTTCATTCGGATTAGGCGTGACTCACTCGGTAGGAGAAAGGAGTAGTGTGTGGAAGGGATAGAGATTTTTCAGATTGATCCAGAATTCTCGTGCTATTTAAGTAAATAACACGTTCGTTCCGCAACACTGCTCCGACCCAGATTGCTGATCAATCTCTCTAGCAATCACCCCAAGCGAAGAACCTCACGAAGTCGTTATGTAAGGTTCCCCACTTGGGTCCATTAATAGCGAAGGTCTTTGTTTCAGGCGTCATTCACTTTACTGACACTCTTTTTATTAACTATTTGCCGCCATACTTTCCTGTCCTGGCATACTTCTCTAGCTTCTTTTATGTCCATACATTTTTTTATGCAGGCTCTCGTGTTTCTGTGACTTCTTATGTCTCTTCTAACTAGGGTCTCATTCAATACTTACCAATTCTTCTTTTTCATAAGGGATATCCATCACTACAATATAGGAAAACGTTCAACTTGAATGATTCGAGTCAACTGAACTCAAAGGTCTCGCTAAGTTCGTAAGGATCGCATTACTCATGAACACGTGCCCTTAATAAATTCTGTGAATTTCCTAATTTTATAAAGGACGTCTATAAATATTGAAATCCTTCGAATCAGATACAGGTACAAATGTCCTTAACATTTGTAAGTACATAATACATACTAAAATTCGAGTTATCGAGTCTGAAAAAAGAGCAGGAAGATTTAGCGAAATTCGAATGATCGAAATTCGAGTTGTCAAATATTTTTAACATGTAAAAGATTGGACTTTTTCAGGGGAATGAGAAAAAAATTCGAATAATAAAAAGTTTCAGTTATTGGAGTTCGAGTTGTCGAAGTTTAACTGTACTTAAATTTTCATATCTAAAAAAAAATGAATTTCAAAACCAGAAATACAGTTTTTCTAAAATTAAAGATTTTTTAGTCATAAAAGAAAAAAAGATTCACCTAAATTGTTTAACCTTCAAACCAGAACGCGAATTGTTTGTACAAAAATTGAATTTTTAGCAAAGTTGAATTTTCATTAAAAAACAAAAAAAATGCAATTGAATCTTAAAACAAAGAAGATTAATTTTCAACCAATTAGTTGCATTTCTGTACAAGAAACATAGAAATTTATACTAAAGCAGATGAATTTTTAAATAAAAAGACAAATTTTCAAAAAGAAAAATTTGGATTTTCATTCAAAACAAATTTTAGTTTGACTTTTTACCTTTAAAGTATGAGTTTTAAATAAGAAGTAAATTTTACAATGAAAATACGATGTGTATACACTGTGGGTATCGGTATTAAAAATGGTCGGTACCGGCAAGGTAGAGGTAGAGCGTGCATATTCATGGAATTTGTGGAATTCATGAAATTCAAGGAATTCCTGTAATTCAATGAATTCATGGAATTCAAGGAATGCATGCAATTCAAGGAATTCATGCAATTCAAGGAATTCATGTAATTCAACGAATTCATGCTATCACGGAGAAAAAGATATCGCACAATGATATCGCGAAACCTCTATATTGCAAGAAAGCGCAATATGATAACTTACAATCAGGTCCCGGACTTCTGTACGATATTATAATGCACTAATATCAGAGAAAAAAATGAAGTTAAATTTGGTTGCTGTCGTCTGCTATGGCGTCCGATAGCAGCAATGGGAAAAGGGCAGAGTATGAGTGAGTTCGAGCTATAAATCGGAACATCTGATTTAAAACAGTCACAGAAAAAAGTAAAAATTTGCTGCAGGTAAGACCTGCAAGGGTTAATGAAAAAAACATATTTCGACGAAAGTTTCACTGAAGTTAGGAAAATAATTCTGAACTCGTCGACTACGTCGCACTGGAGTGGGCAAATTTCGGTAAAACATGTAGAATTAACAACAGAAACACACAGAAAAATTAGTTCTTATTGATATATTTCCTCCGAAATAAATCACATTATTGTAGACAAATTATAACTTATTTATAATAGCACTTAGCAAAAGCGCAACATGTTACTGACAGATGGGAATCCCCATTTCTCTTTAAATTTAATATAGTTATACGACGCTGGATAGCGCTGGCGTCGTAATTGTTGCTACACATCGAATCAAAATGGAGCGATTATAAGATGAAAGATTATCCAAGCAAGGTTAAAAATCGGAAATTATCTTCGATTCATGTAAAGTTTATCTGGCAATGTTAATTTTTGTTTCGGTGAATCTTTCACCTAGAATCGATGTAAACTTAATCTTTAATTTTTTCTGTGATCGCTTGCTGACTACTCGAACCAGCGCGAGATCACAAAAGAAGAAATACAATGTCACAGCGTAATCAATTTAAATTCTTATGTTATAGATTGCACAATTATGCGGTATATAATCCCAGTGGGCACAAAATTTGGCGACATCTTTACGACATCGTTACGACAACTTTACGACATCCTATGTCCATGTCGTTTCGGTGTCTTTGCGATATCGTAAAGACATCGTCAGACCATACGACTTATTTATGATATCGTAAAGACACCTTAACGACATGGACATAGGATGTCGTAAAGATGCCGTAAAGATGTCGTAAAGATGTCGTAAAGATATCGTAAAGACGTCGCTAAACTTTGTGCCCACTGGGATGTAAAATCTTGCAATGTATGATATCACGATTTTGCGTTATTATAATGCAATAATTACGATATATAGCGCAGGAATTACGATATATATTGTATAATTCATGCGATACGGTTTTCTCCGTGATTCAATGAATTCATGGCATTCAAGAAATTCATGCAATTTAAGGGACTTAGTGGATAGCCTGCCGGCGCCGGCAAAATTGCATGTTGCCGGCTTTTTTTCCTTTTCCTATTTAAAAATTTTTTTTTTTAAATCGTATACTTATGTATGTTGATGCGCTGATTACAAACCTGGACATAAAAACGCCTGCAAATATAATTTTCAGTGTTAAGACTTTAAAAAATTAGGTATACTATCTGTACCGGCAAAAAGCATACTTCAAGCATACCAAAGGGACTTTTATGCATTTTAGAGTAAGGCCATGTAATTGAGGAGTGATTTTGATAGTTTTTGGCTTTTGACGCGCTAAAAAGAAACGTTCTATGCAACCCTGTGATTGCTCACAGAAATAATTTTGGTCGCACCCCTACTCTTTCTGACATCTCGTGGGGGCGGGAAGGTACTCCTGCGACCGATTACAGAAATAATGTAAGGTCGCACTCCTACCTCTTTTCCAACGCCTCGCGGGACAGGTAGGCACCCATGTGATTGGTCACAGAAATAATGTAAGGTCGCATACCTAGCCCTTTTCCAACGCCTCGTGGGGGCGGAAAGGCACCCTTATGACCGGTCAAAGAAATAATTTAAGGTCGCACCCCTACCCCTTTTCCAACGTCATTTGAGGGCGGGTAGGCACCCCTGTGACTGATCAAAGAAATAAATTAAGGTCGCACCCCTACCCCTTTTCCAACGACACGTTGTAATTGATAGTCGTATCAAGGATACGTGACCCGGCGATCCGGGGGCCTCCAAATAAGAATTAATTAATTAAGCTTTTGTTTATTTTCCTAAAAAGCCCCCCTCCCCCGCCACAATAAATGTTGATACAGGGCCCCCTCAGAGCTGGCGAGTTTGATCGCGCCTAGGGCACTCGACGGTTGAATCTCGCGCTTCGCGCTCGATAGTGGGTTACCTCGCGCTTCGCGCTCGGATATTTATTCTTTGCATTTAGAATGCTTCAAAAAAAAAACTTTATCAAAAAGATCTCTTTTTAGATGGCAGTATTTATATTCGTCTTCATATTTTGAAATGTCTACTTAATTAAGTATAGTCAAAGATTAAGTTTCTCAAAGCTCTTTAGGCTTTGAGGTACACATTCTCATCGGGACACTCGCGCTGCGCCCTCGATTTCCGACAGACATTTGTAAACAGGTTTTGTTGAATTTTTTTCTCGTAACTTTCGTCGTTTTTCCACGCATTTTTTTTTTTATTTTATTTCTTTTCAATGTTATTTTTCACGAATAAGACAAAAAGTACGCGTCCTATCAAGAAGTGATTCTTAACGAAATTGTAGATCTTTTTGGGATAACCATTTATGTTAATTCATCTTTTTTCGTATCCTACATAGTTTTTCCAGAAAATGGAATTTTTTATTTTCCATTATTTTTTGTGCAATCAAAATTTGAATTTTCGATTTTTGAAGAAAATCCAAAAATTGGTTATGATAATTTTGTAGGGCTTTCAAAAAGAAATGTTTTTCTTTTCTTGACTTTTTTTCATATCGTTCGTTTTTCGGCTTCTAATTTTGAATTTCGGTTGATTAAAAAAATTTTGAAAACGCTATAACTCTGAGAATTTTCTTTTTATCGAAAAAAGTCATGAGGATAAATTGTTTGTTCTTTTTAATTCTATAAATATCCGTACATAGAATTTTCAAATTCAGAAAAAAGTGGTCTCAAACATTTTCAAAATCCGCTCACTTTTTGAATTTTTATCAAAAATAGCTGGTTCACGAACTCGTCCTTTCTTTTAGAACTTAAAAAAAGTGTGCCAAAGATGAATTTGATTCGTTCATTTTTTCGAGAGTTATCGTGTTTACGGATGGACGGCCGAACGGACAGACGGACAGACAGACGCCATCGTGAAAACCTGATTTTTGGATTCAGAGGGTCTCGAAACGTGAAGATCCATTGAAAAAGTGTGATGTCAAATTTCCGACAATTCTAATACTTCCTCAATCATAAATGATGAGAATGTAAAAAATTGTTGTTAGCTAGGTTTGGTTTTCACGCGGTGTGAGGAAAACATACCAAATTATATTCTTGCTGGTCGGTCCTTTTTTTTTTAATTTACTCAATTGAGTGCTGCATAGTGCATGTGATAACCCATAAAAACGTATTGTAGAATTGGATTTTCAAACGAATCGTCCAAAAATTGACTTAAGATATAATCGGAATAAAGCCATTGGACTCTGATGATGAATAAACACGTAAATCCAAATCAATAATGAATGCGATATTATTCCGCAAAAGTCAGATTTTGATTTTATTTCGATCCAGATACTTCTGAAAGTATGTATATTATGCGGAACTAAGTTACCAGAAGCAAAATGAACTAAAGAGCAGATTGAAATATGTGAAAGTCCGATTCAAATTCTCATTTCGGTTCAGAAGACGATCGTTCAATGCGCTTTTTTAAAAGAAACTGATTCACAATATAAGCACTGAAGTAATAGCTTCTTTTCTTTTGAGATCACAAAAAAACTGAAGTTAAATTTTGTTGCATGTAAAATTTCCCGCTGTTAAAGATTACAGGCTATTTGGCGAAATTTTTTCCTTCGATGGACTAAAAGCTGTCGTCTGCTATGGCATCCTTAGCAGCAATGGGAAAACGGCAAAGTATGAGTGAATTCGAGCTATAAATCGGGACAGCAGATTTAAAACAACGCAGCAAAATTAAAAATTAGAATTTTTTCAAGCAAGAATTGCAAACGGTTAAGAATTAAACATATTTCGGCGCAAGTTTTACTGAGGTTAAGAGAATAATTTTTATCTCGTCTACTGCATCACGATGAAGTGAGCAAATTTCGGTAACACATGTAGAATGAGCAAACAGAAAATACGAAAAAAATTGTCCTTACTGAAATATCTCCACCGAAATAAATTAGATTATTGTAGATGAATTAGAACTTATATAATAGCATTTAGCAAAAAGCGCAAAAAGCAACTGATCAACTGATATATGGGGATCCCCAGTTCCCTCCAATTTAATGAAGTTGAACGGCGATAGATAGCGCTGGCATCGCAATTCTAGCTACATTGCGAATAAAAATGGAGCAATTATAAGGCGAAAGATTATCCAGGCACGGTTAAAAATTGGAAATTATCTTCGATTGATGTAAAGTTTATCCGGCAAGGTTAACTTTTGTTGCGGTGAATCTTTCACCCGGAATTGATGTAAACTTTATCTTTTGTTTTTTCTGTGATTTTTTTGTGAATCTTTTTTATCCGATTTTTTTATAATGTTAGTCATGGAAAAATAGATTTTTTCGATCCTAAATAAAAATCTTTTGATCAATGTTGAAAGCCAATACTGCCAACGTTTACTGCAGTATTAACCCAATTTTGGTAGAAGTTTTATGTGTCTATAACAACCATGATAAGAATATTCGTCTTGCTGTAATATCGAACCAATAATTGATCCAGAATTGGCAAAACACAATCACCAATATTAACAAATAATAATTGTTTTTGATAATAAATTTGTGATGTAAAGATTTAGAATCAAATCAAACCAAATCAAACCATTCTGCGACCGACAATGCAATAATGAATTATAGAAAAATTATTTCTTCTGTCTTACGGCTACGGCAAAATAAAAACAAATTAGTGCTATCAATTATTCAACTCCATTTATTTTTATAACAAAAATTTAAATTTCGACGACGTTTCGGCACCACTGCGTGCCTTTTTCAGAGTATCTAAATAATAATTATAATAAGCTAGTATTGTTGACTGATTATCGTGAACTTTAACTTAATTACGCATATGATGAGTTTGTGGGCTATTTTCCGGCGCACTGGGCTATTCTGTCATTTTGATACAAATTATTATATTATAAGGAGGTCTTAGCTACGGGTACCGAAAATTCAGTACCAATAGCCTTATTTTCTTGGTACAAATAAAGCCTGAAAAGGGACTATTCGTACTTTAATGTTGTTGGCACACATATATAGATACTTCCTTACAAAAATAATAATAACAATATCTAAAATACTTGAAAAGTTAGAGCCATTAATATTTTTGATTCCAAGATCTTCTTTTCACTGATTCTAATTTATAAGATAAAATGCAAGTCGCGACACGAAAAATACATAATGGGTCGTGTAAGTACAAAAAGTACATTGCCATGAACATTAATGACCCCTATAATTAAACTTTTTTGTTTGAGAACCATATTTTAAAATTTATAAAGAAATGCGTATATTTTATTCATTATATAAACAATTGATGAAAGTATAGTTGATTTTATAAATTGACCGACCGCATAACGATTTTGCCCCGCCCAGGACGAAAGGTATTTTGCGCCTACAATATATAACCCGCCATCTTCGAGTGTGCAAGATAGCCGGCAGAATTTCATGTAAAGATTTACCTTATTTTCTAGTGGCCGATATTTAATCGTTTTATTATGATTGACAGCTATATATTTATAGTTTATGAAACAATATAAAATATCCCAAATGGACGTGAACCATAGTTATTACTTTTTTGTGCAGGTCATTTATATAAATAATATATATTTTCAAGTCTCATTATATTCACGCTGAAATATTTCATTTAAATTAATTTATCGCGTTGTCTATAAACTTTTGGTATATTTTTTGGGATTTCATTTTTCTCTTCCGGCATATTTTTCTCTTCCTAACTTAATTACAATCCACAAGAAGAAGAAGGCAAAAAGTGATTTTGTACCATCTCGGTTCAAATTTCAAATAACCCTTTTCCACAAGAAAAATTGGAATTTACCTTGAATTCTTTGGAAATCATCAATAATTCTTTGGATAAGGCTTTAGAATTCAACATCGAGTAAAACACAAAAAAATTAGAAAAAGTATTTATCAGAGAGGCGGAATAAAAACAATGTTGCGTAATTAGAAGATCCCCTTATACGGCGTGGGAGTACTCACGCCGCCTGTCCGTCAAATCCGCCATATTTAGGATTATACATCCCCTTAAATTTGCATGCAAAAGTGATGGAAATGCTCACGGATTAGTGGATTCGGATGTCCGTATTATTAAAAGAAAAAACGGAATTTATATAGCCTACAAAATCGTCACCTTTTCTAAGTTTCAGTGTGTAGGGGGGGGGGGGGGGGCAAAGATATAAAGATGAAATATAATATCCATTAGTCCCAAAAATATCACCCTTTCATTTTCTATTTCGGCATATACTTTGCCAGACATGAATTTTTTAACTTTTGTTGGTATTAACCCATAATTTTTTTGGAATTAACCCAGCATTCTTTGGAATTAACAAAGAATTCTTCGGAATTTACTATGAATTCTTTGGAATTGTTTAATATCTCGGAGACAAAGAAATTACGTTGAAGATACAATACATACATGACAGAAGAGAAAATTAAAATCCATTTTATTAACTATATTGTGTATGCATGTCCGCGGTAAAAAATGTTTTTAATTTATCGAAAATACCTGAAAATAATTAGTAATGTTTTAATGATGAAAACGAAATGAAATTACTGATTACATCATTTAGTTTAAACTAAAATTAGTAAATAATATTATTTGCAAGTAAATGCGACTGCATTCTTTATTATTTACTTTATTATTATTGATGTAAATAATAAATTCATTTATCACTATTAATGTCGATGGAATGTAGGGAGAGTAATACATTCATTATTGTAATATTATTATTGAAGAATTAATTACGTAAATTATGAATAAAAAAATTTGCCGAAACCCGGGATTGAACCGGGGACATTTAGATCTTCAGTCTAACGCTCTCCCAACTGAGCTATTTCGGCTGATATGTACTCATGTGAAACTAGTCGACAATTTTGGAAGTGAAATGCAGAATTAAATAAGTAATAAAATTAACTTCTACCGTTTTTAATTACATTTTTTTAACAATATTTCATTCTGAAATGATTATCTTTTTCATATCTGATATAGAAAAGCTACAATAAATTATTTTCCGTTGCATGAACTATACCAAAGACTGTAACTGTAGATATATCTCAGGACCGTGCCCTCCGTACCAGTGGCAACTGGTATCCACGAGTTTATGCGAGTCTGGCCTTTGGTCTGGCGCCCTGAGTAGGTTTTTTTTGGTGCCGCTCGTGCAAATCAATAAAATTATTTTCAAGGTCAATTCAGACATAGAAAAATAAATACAAAATACGAGATAGAGTTCTTTATAAGGCAAATCATGGTAGAAAGTTGACTTTTATCCCGGATCTGAATGTATAGTCAAATGTCATATCACTTTTAATCGCACGTTTCTCCTGGATAAATCTCATTTGAGATTTCGGTTAATAAAAGTGATAAGAATCATAAAAAGTGTTCGACTGTGCTTCAAAAAGAAAATTATTTGAGTGCGAAACGTGCTGGAAATGTAAATCAGCTGATTAAATTATATTTGACACGTACGTATTTGCGTACATACGCGTGTAATAATTATTTGTTTGGGATGGGAAACGATTAATTTAATGACAACTGCTTGTATTTTTAGGGCATTTTTAACTGTGATCTCAGGAACTTTATAAGGTGAGTTTTTTTGTTTTTTAATGGCTGGTGCCAACTGTCAAACGGATTTCCTAACCTAAAAACTGAAAATATAGAATAACGGAATTTTCCAAATGAATGCACGTTTAATTGTAAATTATGTTGTGAAATAACTTATTTAAAGTTTGAAAAATAATGTTATTGTTTTTTAGTCTAGTTAACAATGCAAAATTAAAATAATTTTCCAATTAAAATGTGACAGTTGATAAGCATAACGAAATGGGTATTTTTCAAAAGAGGGACAAAACATTCTGAAAAATCGAAATCGCGATTTAAAGATAAATCAAAGGTCCACTTATAAGCCGTAGTGTTGCGGAATGAAGGCCAAAAAAGTTTGATAACAGAAATTATCCAGTTTCGAAGAAACGGAAGTGGGAGTCGGCTACGAATTGCGATGAAAAATTCATTTATCAGTTTAAAAATAAAGTAAAATCGTGCTTTTCTAAGCACTGTTTAATAAAGTTTGATGTAAACAAATGAACCTAATTTCGAGAAAGTCAACTAAGAATTTTGAGATTAAAAATGTATAGGTTTTCAAAATCGGCTTTGGATTGCGATTAAAAATCGAAATTTTAATTTTTTCACACAAATAAAATCTTACTCCCGAGATATAAGGATTCTCGACGAGAATAAAAAACGTTTGATTAAAAAAATGATTCTGTTTCTAAAAAGTGTAATTTAAAGAATGCGATATCACAGTATAGGAAACATTCTTTTTCTGTCATTAAATGATGATTATTGCAAGAAATATCAAGGGTAAAAAATTTTTAAAAATTAATACTACATTAAAATTGTAAAAATTCATTTTTTTTAATTATTGAGTCAAGAATGGTATTTTGAAAAAATCCTTTTACCTCAATGTGTTTTTGATTTATCAAGAATTTTTCATGCAATAAACCTATTTTGTATAGACATATTGGTGATCTAGTTCTGTATTGCAACCCTTCAATTAATAGAGAATCAATTTTAGTATTTTTTAATTTGTTAGGGGACCAAATTTTCAAAATGCAGAGGGCAATGGTGATGTTGAATGAAGTGCCAACGGAGGTTATTACATTAGGTCGATGGATAGAGGAAGGATTAGCACCAGATGGAAAAAAAGATGTAGTTGTTATCATACCAGGAAATCCTGGAATTCCAATATTCTATGAAGAATTCATCAAGTCTCTCAAATCGAAATTGCCTCCAGAAACTCCAGTTTGGATCCTCGGATATGCTGGATTTGTTCAACCTGCCAGCAAACTCATCACCCTACCCGCAAACAAACATCTTTACGATCTGAGGGGACAATTAGATCACAAGGTTCATCATTTTTCAGATTAAATTATTCATGCTTCAGTACCTAAACTTCTAAACCTAAATAAGAGTTCAGTTTCTAAAGATTTTCAATACATTTAAAAAATCCAGTCAGGGGCATTTTGAGTAAAAAGCAGTGGTAACAATAATTGGAAATAACGTTGCGAACTTGGATACCACTCAGAACTTCACAATAAGAAAATCCAACTATATTTTAGGGTAAAATTTCTTTTTTTGTATTAAAAAAGCTACTATTATATTTTTTGTAGGAAATTATTTTCGGGTGGTTAAAAATTTGGTTATTTGATTAAGAATTTCATTATTTTGTTGAAAATACAACTATATTGTTAAAAAATAATTTTTTAAAACACAAATTCAAATACTTTGTTAAAATTTCATTTTTTTGGTTGGAAATTCATCTCTTATTAGTTGGAAATTTTACTATTTTGATGAATCTTCGTATCATGTTTGGTTGAAAATAAAATGTTCAAATTGACAATTAAGTTATTCCATTTTTGGTTAAAAATTGATCTTTTTTCAGGTAAAAATTCAACTGTTTGGTTAAAAACTTATTTTTTTTTAGTTTAAAGTTCAACTGCCTGTTTAAAATTTCATTTGTTTTGTTGAAAATTCGTTTTTCTTGGTAGAAATTTAATCTTCTTGGTTGAAAATGAATCCATTTTGTTGAAAAGTTAATTATTTGACTTAAAATTGAACGAATTTGTAAAAAATAATTTTGTTTATTAATGATTCATAATTATAGTTAAAAATTGCAGTATTTGCTTTTAAATTAAATTTTATATTAAAAATTCATATTTATGGCTTTGAAATTCAAGAATTTGGTAGAAAAATTGACCATTTTGGTTGAGAATTCATTTTATTTTTCTTCAAAGTTAGTATCAGATTTGGTAGAAAATTCAACTATTTATTGTAAAGTTCATTTTTTTTTAAGTAGTCTTCTTTGGACAGAAAAGTATTCTTTTTTGTTGAAAGTTCAACTTTTTGGTTGAAAATTCGTTTTTGTAACTAGAAATTCAATCCTTTCGGTGTAAAAATGATCCTTTTCGGTTAAAAATGCAATTTTTGGGTTGAAATATCAGCTCTTACCTGCTTCGTCGTGAATTTATTTATTATTATTTTTAAAGTCGATTCTTTGGCAGAATGTTGAACTGTTTTGTAAAAAATTAATTTTGTATGAGGAATTCATAATTATAGTTAAAAATTCATCTATTTGCCTTTAAATGAGCTTTTATATTAAAAATTCTACTGTTTTGTTGAAAATTCATCATTTTGTCTTGGAAATTGAACAATTTGGTTGAAAATTCTACGTTTTTGTAGATAAATAGTCTTTTACTTCCTCATAGGACATAGAGGGGAGCTTTTTTGACTTTAAAATTAAATATATTTTTTTTAAATTAATGGATTTTTTTCAAAATTCGTTTTTTGTAGAACATTAATCTTCTTGATACAAAATTAATCTTTTTTATTAAAAAAAAAAAAAAACAAATTTGGTTGATAATTTTTTTTTTTCTGTCTGTTTAAAGTTATTTTTTATCAGAATTTTTATCTGAAGATTTAACTATTCCATATTTGTTTGAAACTTTATCCTGCGTATATTGTATTAGTTCAAAATTCAACTATTTGGTAAAAAAATAATGTATATGGTTAAAAAGTCGTCTTTTTGGTTGATTTTTTTTTTAAGTTAGTATTTTTTTATCAGAGTTTTTATCTAAAAATTGAAATATTCCATTTTTTATTGGAACTTTATCCTGTATATTTTACAAGTTGGAACTTCAACTATTTGGTAAAAATTGCATGCGTTTTGTTGTCAATTTGTATTTCGTAGAAAATTAATCTCGTTTGTTGAAAATTCAACTATTTAGGAGAAAATTCGTCTTTTTGGGTAGAAACTTATTCTGCTTCGTTTAAATTTTCAACTTTTTCGTTGAGAATTCAAATATATTATTAAAAATATTAATCTTTCTTGATTGAAAATTATATTTTTTGTTTAAAATTCATCTTTTATGATTTGCAAGTTCACTATTACCTAAAACGAAAAAAGGTGTTGAAAATTTATCGTAGAAAAGTCATTTTTCTTGGCCAAAAATTAACTTTTTTTTAAAGTACAGCAGACATGAAAAAATTAACCTTTTTGTCTTAGAAATTCAAATATTTGAATTTGAATTTTTGTTTGTTTTAAAATTCAACCATTAGAATAAAAAAGCATCTTTGTATGCTAAAAATTACTTGGAAATTGATCTTTCTTGGTTGAAAATTAACTTTCTTGTTAAAAATTTAAATGTCTTCGAAAGAAACGTCCTTTTTGGCTTGAAAATTTTACTACTTGGTTATAGCTTGAACTATTTTTTCGGAAAACTCGTCTTTTTTACTGGGCAGTTCATCTAATTGTTTGTTAATGCAACTGTTTGGTTGAAAATCAATTTTAGGTTTGAAAATTCGTCTTTGTGTGTTAAAAATTCATCGGTTTGGGTACAAAAATGAAATATTTTATTAAAAATGCAACATAAATTGGTAACGTTGTTTATGGATAGCTCATAACTGGAAAAATGTTCCTTGTGACGAAAGTTTTGCTACTTTTCTTTTTTTTTCTTCTATATAAAATACTAACCGCACCCAGCCATGCGTTTCTGTGGCTCAGTTATACTACTTTGAATTTATATTAGTATATTAAACTTGACGCCATCTATTGGCTGCTTACCCAACCTAAATAACATGAAATGTTAAAGTGTCGGTCCATAAACTAACTTACATCGACATCTGTTAAAAAATATATGAAGTACACAAATAAAAACATTTAATTTGCAATAGAAAAATATTAAGGTAATTAAATGAGATAAAAAGTATCCTATCCTTTAAGTTGAACCAAATTACACACACTATACAAAATTTCATCCAGATCGGTAAAGTAGTTTCTGAGTTTAGTGGTGACAAACATATTTTTGACATAATGTCTTTGTAACATCATTATCTTATTATCATTAAATTATAATATTTTCTTGAAAACTTAACTCTTTCGTAGAAAATGTACTTTTTGTTTAAAATTTATATTGTGGTGTTGAAAAGTGAACTGAAATATTTTCTGGATGAAAGTTCCACTTATAAAAAAAAATTTGTTTTTTTATTACAAATTCATCTGTTTTATTACAAAATTGATCTTTTTTGGATAAAAATGCAACTATTTGGTAGAGAAATTAACTATTTTGTTAAAAATTCATCCAAAAAGTCAATTTTTGATGATACTGAGTTAACTGGAATCTGTTTTGGATGAAAGCTCAACTTTTTTTGTAATAAAAAATTCTTCTGCTTCAAGATAAATTTCATATTTTTTGATAAAAATACAACTATTTGCTAAAAAATTCAACAATTTTGTTAAACAGTAATTATTCTTGGTTAAAAATTCGTCTTTTTGGATTGAAAATTGAAATTTTTTCGTAGAAACTTATTTTTTTGTTACAAAAATTCAATTTTTGATGTTACTGAGTTAACTGGAATCTGTTTTGGATGAAAGCTCAACTTCTTTTCTGATAAAAAATTTTTCTGCTTCAAGATAAATTTGATATTTTTTGATAAAAATGCAGCTATTTGGTAGAAAATTCCAAAATTTTGTTAAAAAGTCATTCTTTTTGGTTAAAAATTCGTCGTTTTGGATTGAAAATTCAAATTTTTTGGTAGAAAATTATTTCTTGTTAAAAAATTCATAGTTTGATCGTGAAAACTCGAAAATCTTTTTCATAAGAAAATTCAACTTTTTTTCTTTCAAATTTATCTTTTTGATTTAAAACTTCATCTGTTACAATATGTAAGGGAATAAATTAACTGCAATGTATTCGCCTAATGTATTCAGTTAGAATTTAAGTGTTAATATTTTCCATGTAAAATTAAAAGGGGAATTCATGTAAATTGTTGGGTATTGTCACTGAGATGGACACAGAAAAATTGCAAAAGCTTGGGAAAGTATACGATGGAGACAATAAATCAACTTCATCTGTTATAGAAGAAATTTCATTTTTTATATGAAAATGCCACTTTTTGGTTAAAAATCGGCTTATGTTTGGTTGAAAATTTAACTATTTAGTGGAAAATACTTCTTTTTTGTTTGTTTAGAATTCATTTTTTGACAGAAAATGGAACTTCAATTTAGATAAGCTTTTATTTATTTTTTGAGTGAAAAATCTTTATTTGTTAGAAATTCGTCTTTTTTGGTTTTAAAATTCTTTTCTTTTGTTGTAGAAATTTCATTCTTTTTTTATTAAAATATAAACTATGACACTTTTTCGTGGACAATTTGTCTTTTTAGGTTTAATATTCAACTATTATGTTAAAAATTCAATTAGTTTGTTGAAAATTCCAGTATTTTGTTGAACAGTTATCTTTTAAAGTAGAAAAACTTTTTTTTTTAAATGAATTAATCATAAATTCTTAAATTCACTTCAATTCTCATAAATTATGTAGTATTCTCGGTTATATAACCTGAACGTAAATTCTCGGTAATTTAAGAAATCTATATGTCCATGCAAAAAATGAAGTCATTAGAGCCATTTTACCGACTGCATAAGGGTTTCCTACGAAACCCTAAAGACGGCAGATTTAATTATTTAATTAAAAATCTTAAAGAATAAGTTTAGAGAATATATTTTTAATTTTCTTCTTCTAGGCTGAGTTTATCAAAAAGTACGTCCCAGAAGACGCGAGACTTCACCTTGTAGGACATTCAATCGGCTGTTGGTTCATTTTAAATTTGCTGAGAGATGAAGCTATCGCAAAGCGAGTAACAAAATGTTATTTTTTATTCCCAACGGTTGAACGCATGGCAGAGAGTCCAAATGGTCGTTTCTTGATCAACATTGTAAGTTTCAATGTAGTGCCTTAACTTAATTCATTAATTTTTTGCGTAAATACATATAATAGGCCTCACAAACCGGTCCCTATATCCGCTATTGTATCCTATGTTCAGTTAAGGCCCCTAAAGTATCCTGTTTTTAAGATTTAGTCCCTATCGTATCCTATTTGCCAGGGATTTTGAGAACAAATATAAAAAATCAGGACATTTTTGTAAGAAGTAACGGTAAAAATAATCAGGGCTACGACACAGTCACTATTAGTACCTTTTTTTCTAAATCACTTTTTACTTGCTTTTTTAAGTTAAAATCACTATATTTACTTTTTTACGAGAAAGTCACTATAGTCACTTTTCGTTCAATAAATAACTCATGGGTTAATCACTATTCATTATATATTCTATACCCATTTCAGAATTGCCTTGAATTATTTTGAAATATTTCAGGGTATTTTTTAAGATTCCGAAAAATTCCTAATAGATTTCAAAAATCTGAAGGGATTTTTATCATTTTGGGATATTTCCCAAAATTTAAAGACATTTCCAAGAGTTTTTGAAAGTTTCAATGTATTTCAAAAGACTTGAAAGGATTTTAAATATCTAGGGCTATTTTAAATGATTCCAAAGAATGCTTAAATTATTTTGATAATTAATTTATTATTAATATTATAATATTATTTATTTTATTTATTTATTTATTTATTATTTATTAAGACATTTCCAAGAGTTTTTGAAAGTTTCAATGTATTTCAAAAGACTTGAAAGGATTTTAAATATCTAGGGCTATTTTAAATGATTCCAAAGAATGCTTAAATTATTTTGATAATTAATTTAGTACTAATATTATAATATTATTTATTTTTATTTATTTCTTTATTATTCATTTATTATTATTTATTTATTATTTATTAAGACATTTCCAAGAGTTTTTGAAAGTTTCAATGTATTTCAAAAGACTTGAAAGGATTTTAAATATCTAGGGCTATTTTAAA
>NC_046663.1:53489851-53497570 GCF_010883055.1 Belonocnema kinseyi
TATTTATTATTTATTTATTTATTATTTATTAAGACATTTCCAAGAGTTTTTGAAAGTTTCAATGTATTTCAAAAGACTTGAAAGGATTTTAAATATCTAGGGGTATTTTAAATGATTCCAAAGAATGCTTAAATTATTTTGATAATTAATTTATTATTAATATTATAATATTAATATTATAATATTAATACTTAATTTATTTTAAGCAATGGACAAAACCAATGGTTTTTAAAGCTCTTAAGGTATTTTAATGCATTTTCCAGGATTTCAGGAAATATCAGATATTATAGAATGTCACGGGATTTTTTAATATTTTAGTGGATTTCAAACAATTTATTCACGAGAAACCTAAAATAATTGAAATAAAATTTATTTCATATAATTCTTTGGAATTTTTTAATTCGTTTAAATTCTTCTAAGTTTACTCAATTCTACTCAATTCAATGGATTTTTCTTGAATTACAAAATTTTTGTATTTAACTGATCATGAGGATAAATTGATAAAATAATCAAAGGATTTGAAATGTTTTATTTTTTTTTAATTCCTTGGCATTTTTAATAGCTTGAAAAAAGTTTCAAAAGATTTCAAGGAATTTGAAATATTTTAGGTTATTTTAAAAGATTACGAAGAAAATTTTAATTGATTTCTATAATTTTATGGGATATAAAAGGATTTGCAATATTTTATGGTATTGCAAAAGATTCTTAGGCATTTCCAAGAGCTTTAAAGTGTTTCAAGGGAATTCAAAATATATCAAAGGATTTGAAATTTTTTATTTATTTTATATCAAGGCATTTTCAAATAAATGTAAACAATTTCAAGGGATTTCCAAGGATTTTAATACAGTAGAGTTAAAAATATTTCACGAGATTTTCGAATACTTTTTGTAATTCAGTTGGAATTCGCCCTGAATTCTTATTAATTTATCCCGAATTATTTTTAATCTTTTTGAATTCTTCTAAATTCACTCAATTTTACCTTAAATACGTAGGCTCTAATCAAATTCCTTTCAATGCTGTTTAATTTTTATAAACTTATTACAAACTTATTAATATCAATCCATTTTTTCATGTTTTTGAATTCTTTTCAATTTATTTACATCATTGTTTTTTTAAATCAGCTTGATGTTGAAAATTAATTCCATCGAATTTTTCTCATTTCTCTTAAATCCCTCTAAATTCACTCAAAATTTTGCTAATGTCAGTACAATTTTTTGGATGAAAATTTTTGTCCAACTCATTTGGAGTCTTTTAAATTCAACTTGAATTGATTTGTAGTGATTAGTCACTTTTGTTATTAGAAATTAGTCAGATTTCCAAAATTTGAAGTGACTTCAAATTATTTTCTGGAATTCACCCTGAATTCTTATTATTTTACCCTGAATTGTTTTTAATTCTTTTGAATTTTCTCGAATTCGTTTAGTCGTTTGAATTCTTCTAAATTTAGTAAAATTCTACTTCATTCAATGGATTTTTTGTTAAATTTTTAAAAGTTTTTATTTCAATAATCCTGAAGTATTTTAACGTATTTCAAAGCCACTGAATTTAATGAAGTTTATTCGTATTTTGAAATTGTTTTCAATTCATTCGATTTTTTTGTAATTCACTTTGCATTTTTACGAGTTTTATTGAGTACTTCTCGTTTACCTTAAATTCCTCTAAATTCATTTAAATTTTACGAAAATCAATGTTTTTATTATTTTATTTTAAACATTCTTTTCAATTTCATTTGAATTGAGCGTGACAAAGAGTACCCCTGGTCCCTATATTTTATCACATAGGAACTGTGCGGCCTGCTATAATATCTGAGACATTTATAAAAATATACTACAGCGAAAATTTAATTTCAAGGTACTGAAAATTGCAACTTTGTTGGTCTTCCTGTCCTGGATTCTGTCTTTGTTTCCTACATTCCTACAATATTTTCTGGTGTCCACCTTTGGATTCTTTTATGGTTATCCAAGAAAAAGTACAAACGCGATTCTTCAACTACTTCAACCACCAGTTTTGCGGAAAGTTTTCGCCCTGGCCAAGCAGGAAATGGCAGTTGTGAAGGAACTCGATGCAGATCTTGTGACCCAACACAAGGAAAAACTTTGGTTTTATTATGGAAGCAAAGACGGTTGGGTGCCGGTTAGTTATTATCAAAATATGCGAGCTAGATTTCCAGATGTCGATATGCAACTTTGTAAGCGAGGTTTTTATCATTCCTTTGTACTCAAAAACTCGAATGATATGGGCCAGCTTTTGGGGAATGTGATAAGTGAAAGTATTTCTTAAGTAGAAAGCTTGATAGAAAATTATGGGTTTTTTTTTCTCTAAAAATAAACTTTTGTAAACTTCATAGAGCTGAGTAAAAATTAAATTGAATCCAACGGTAGACATTTTTTTATGTAACGAAAGACTTTAAAGTGCATTTCTGTTCTTATCTGATACGTGATTTATTTACTTAGCACTATAATAATTTATTAATTATCTGATACATCACAAAAGGATTTAAAAAGTGATATTAAAGTGAGTATACTAATTTTATTATAGATGGTGGAAAGGTGCATTTAATTACAAAGCTGTATTTTTCTTTGTATTATATTTTTATTATGTCATAAAGTCTTAGGAAATAATTAAGTTAATTTTCATGAAAATATTATATTTAAATGGTAGAAAGGCTAATCGGGGGTTATTAGGTTACAAAGGTTTGACGCCTATATGAATCAAACAGTAAACATGTAAAAAATGTTCTGCAGAATGTTAGGTAATTTTTTATCAAATTGACAATAAAGCCAATTTAGAGTACTAGTGCACTTCTTTCTTATTTCTTTATTCCATTAAGAGTCGAATATTCTCAAGTAAAATTTAATTCGTTAAAAAACCATTTAAAATATTCAAAACTAAAGTTTAAAAATTAACTGTTTAAAATTTAAATTGTATATTATATGGTGCAAGCCCATTTTTTCAAAAAATTCTTATTTCATTTAAATTGCACATGGTGTTAATTTGACATGCAAAAAAAAACAATTTGTAGTGGAACCATTTTAGAAAAAAAATATTTTTTAGATCACCTTATTCTATACACTTTGAAATTGAAGGGTGGAAAAATGTTTTCTCTACCAAATTTATAGAAAAATTTATCTTTAAACTTCCCTCTATCTCGAACTGTTTCCATATTTTTGCGAAAATATCTATAAAATCCTTTGACATTTATTTTTTCTCAACAGTAAAATTTTGTGGTGTCTTAAAGAACAAAGAAGAACATTCGTAGATTTTAAAATTTAAGTAATTATAGGCCTCCCTCTATGAGAAAGTAAAAAAAAATAATTAAAAAGGCATGTTTAGATACAAAAATCATTTGTTGAGCCTTATAAAATGAATCGAAACATATACTTGCCCTCATAAACTTGGGTTAGTTCGATATTACAGTTCGAATTTTACCAATTTTTAGAAAAAAAGAATCTGCCCCAAGTTTGATTTCAAGCGTTTTTTAAATAAGCAGTTGAAATTTTCTATTCTAGAATTTAATTTTTAACCTTACATTTTTCATTTAAAGAATTTTAAAATGCAGTTTTGAAGACTTAAAAATTAAAAATTATTAGATTTTTAAATCGACCATTTTTGGTAAAAAGCCCTTCTAATTGATCAAATTTGAATATAAACTATAATGATTTTTAAAATCAAACTATACATCAAGGATTGAAAAGTGAACAATAATATATTTTAGAAGTCGTTTCAGAATCAGTTTAAAATTTAAGAACTGCCAGACTTAACATTAAAAATTAAAATGTTTCAATTGTAAAGCCTTAGTAGTTAAAACAATGTAAACGTTTGATTGAAACTTTAGAAACTATTTTTAATTTAAAAATAACTTCAAAATAATATATTCATAATTAAAGACTTATTGAATTAAAAATATTGTTTCAGTACAAAATTTAAAAAAATTTTAATTAAGAAAAATTGCCAATTGCTTAATATTTAGAAAGATTTGATTGTTCATGTAAAATCAGTAATTATAAATCAAATATTCAGAACTAATTAGTGAACGTTACAATTTTAATTTTTCTATTTAATAAATTTAATTTACAAGTAAAATTGTTCAATTTTTATGTATAATAAATTATGAGCGCCTATAATTCCTATGAAAAAAAATGGATTAAGTTGAATTGATATTTAGAAGGTCTGAAAAGATGAAAAATTAAATAAAAATTTAAAATGGTTTCAAATAATGTATACGAAGTTTCTATGAATACCGACAAAATCCAAACAAAAAATGTGGAAGCTTTTTGGAATTATAAGAGGTTTCTAATGAATGAAAAATATTTTCTCAAGATTCCTAGGAAATTTGAAAATAACTTTTTGCTTTGAAAAATTAATTTTAAGAGAATATTTAGTAAGATTTTCAAAATTGTCCAAAATTAATCTGGATGATTTTAAGTATTTTTTATTTTGTAGATGTTTCAAATTTTTGAAATCAAATTTTAAAGCTTTTTAAGAAGTTTTATACTGTTTAAACTGAAATAATAAACTTTTAATTTAAGAATTGGTTATTTTATAACAAAAATGCAATTGTTCAATTTTTCATATTTCTATAGCTTAAAATTGCTTAAAATGATTTGCAGTTCAGTATTTATTATTTGAAATGGGAAAAATTTGTAGCTTTTGAATTAAAATTTTTTAATTTCATTAACCGTGAAAAAAGTTTGCGAATCGGGAAATTATCGGGAACTTTTGATGTTATTAATACTCCGGCCACCCTGTTTTTTTAATATTGAATAATATATTATTTAAAGTCTGCATTAAGAAAGTTTAATTTTTAATTTAATTTTTTATTATATTTTAAGTTGTTTTTTTATAGACTGGATATCTGGAACTTAAAAATCTTTCTTATTTAATTAATTTACGCCAACAACTGAATTCTGCTCGTACATTACTGATCACGTGACCTACGAATAGACTAGAATATTTCTAGAATCTCACCAGAATTGCAGTGATGGGAACTTGGGAAACTTATTTCTCTTGTGTTTTTCATGTTTTTTTTTCTATTTCTCTCTCTCTATCTCTCAGATTTTTATTGTGATTTGTAACTAATAGAAGACTGATACTCTCTCAGTCACTGGAAGAGTTGAAAACATTGAGAACCACTGAGATAGTGAGATTCTCAGAAAACGTGAACGACGTCATTGAATTGAAGTTGAATTGCTAGCCTATGCCTAGCCAGTGGTGGCAGTGGTGTGGTAGCATTGGATGCAGACAGCTGACAGCCAGTGTAGCAGTAAGTGGGAGTGAGCATGTTCAGTTGGATTGGAGTCTTGAGTTGGACCAGTTGAACTCAGTGGATGCTGGATGTAGTTAATCGATATAGATTGCAGAGTGGACGCTCAGTGGTTGTTAAAACTTAAAAGTTAAGCGTTTGTTTAACCCCAATTTGTTCAAGTCTAGTGATCCAGTGATTGACTTACAAATCTCTCAAAAGTAGATTTTCTACGTTTCCTTTTTGTGATAGCGACGTCTAAAATCGGAAAAATGTCGCGAGTGAATATTATTCTAGCGTGTAGCTTATTGGTGTTGTTGCCCGGTATTCCTTACACACAAGGTGAGTTTTCGCATAATTACCAATGTAGTCTTTAGAACTGTTTATAAAACAGTAAAATTGTAGTTTCAAAAGGTACTGGAAAAAAATTCTGTTAATTTTTGTATGGTCTTTCTTGTTCGCCCGGGCGCAATCAAGCATACCCCTACAGTCTAAACATAAAAATTTGTCACTACTTTTTTTAGATTCCTAATTTTTTCACAATTATGTACCGAGCATATACAAATTATTATTTTAAGATCAAAAGTTTGTTTACGAAATCAGGCGTAGGCTCGAAATTTTCCATATCAAAAGAATGGAAATTTATTAATCACATACCGACTGTTTACAAATTACACGTCCTCTAATCCATTATTAATTCTGATATTGATGTTATCATTATAGGATTTTTTATTAGTAAATTATGAAATTCTTGTTGAAACTCCTCAAAATCGTTCAAATAGTGCGTTTTTCATAACTCCCAAGAAAGAGTCACGATTGGTGTATTTTTGAACAAAGAAAGGCGTTGGATTACATAAGATATTTTTATGCTGATACGGAAGACCGGTGATTTATTTTCGGCCAAGACCGAGAATTAATAACTTTTCAATTTTAAATAAAGCCAGTGTTGTATTCGCGGCTTGGCTGGTCATAGCGCCACAAGGTTACTTTTTTTTTAAAGAAGTGTATAGTGTCGTTACCGGTAAAAAATTGTATGTACCGATAAAAAATACCGATACTGACTGTTTTTACATGTTCATTCATGAGTGTAGTGTAATCGTCCAAATTTTCGATCTCAGGTTTTTAACGTATTTTTACGTTTCGGCACATTTTCAAATTTTGAATTTTGTGGTCTTCAAATTTTAGGAATTGTTGTCAAAGTTTCTTATATAGATGGTTTAAAAGCTATCAAGTTATTTTAATAAAATTGTCAATTTAAATGAAAATTAGAATCTATCTATACTTTTGAAAATGTTCAGAAAAATATTTTTTAAATATTTTTCTGAACATTTTCAAAAGTATAGATAGATTAGGAAATTTCATTTAAATTCGTCACTAAATACCAAATATATTTAGAAACTATCTCAGTTAAGTTTTTCGATCAGACAAACATTCAAAAAGTTGGAAGTTTTTTCAAAATTTGAATACAAAATTTTTATGAGTTTTAGATTTTTTTTTCTTCAAATTTTCTGGTACACGGCAAAAAAACATGCAAATTATCCTAATGGCATTTTTAAATTTGATAAAAATTCAAAAAGTTATATGGCTTTTCAAAAAGAGGAAAACAATTTTTTTTATTAGTTTAAGAAATATCAATTCAAATGTATTTCGAAACTATTATCATGAAATTTCTTTGGAAAAGTTGGATCATTTGAAAAAATATGCAATTTTTGTTTTTAAGACATCAGTAAGTTTAAAGCGTTCTTTTCAGTAGATTTGAACAAGATTTACAAATGATTTTGATGAAGTTTTTCAATTGGACACAAATTATCGAGTGGGAAGCGCAAGTTTCGTAATGAGTTATAATATTTATGATGCTTGAAAAAATGTAGTTAAAGTGTACGCATTTCACGCACGAAATCGAGCGCTGTTTTTGAAGTACCATGAGAATCGTCACTGTCCGGCAAGGTAGGGGACTGAGCTTACGTATTCATGGAATTCGCGGAATTAAAGGAATTTAGGGAATTGACGTAATTGATGGAATTCACGGAATTCATGTAATGCACGGAATTGATGGAGTTCCTAGAATTAAGGAATTCACGAAATTTAGGTATTAACTGAATTACTGGAATTAGCACTCGCACTGTATACATGTGTCTTTGGCACCTTACCGCTGTAAACGGGGGTCTGTGAGACCCAAGGGTCTTTTTTATTTGTTAAAGTGATAGGAAAAATCTGTAAAAATGTATACAACATCATTAAGCCTTTTACTTTATGTATCCGCCGAACAGGAACAGGAAAAAATTGCAAACAAGTAAAAAATATTTGGACAATGTACGATATATTATTATTATTATTATTATTATTATTACACCATTAAGCCATTTCCCTTTCGAGATAGGCGTGACTCACTCGACAGGGGAAAGGAGTAGTGTGTGGAAGGGATAGAGATTTTTCAGATTGATCCAGAATTCTCGTGCTATTTAAGTAAATAACAC
>NC_046663.1:53497670-53504372 GCF_010883055.1 Belonocnema kinseyi
AGATAATGTAGGGGTCGACTTGCGACTGCGTCGTATCCGAGAGTCGTTAAAAATCGTCCTGTTTAAGATTCTTAGAAAACCCATAAATACACACATATATATGTATTGAAAGTCAAGAAAATTTCAATTCTAAATGTGCAGAATTGGAGAAATATAAAATGTAGATCCAGAAAAAGAATAAAAAAATACCAAAAAGACTCATTTTCAAGAAATATTCATATCCGAATCAAAGCAAAAAACAGGTATTTTCGATAAAACAGTTGAATTTTCAACAATATAGATAGACTTTCACTTGAGAAGAAAATGTCAAGCAACTAAAACAGATCAGTTTTCAATCATACATTTGTACCCCCAATTAAAAAAAAATTGAATTTTCCACCGAATAAAAAGTATTTTTATGTTTAAATAATTACAAATTTGTAGGTATGTTAAGCTGGCACAACACTATGAAGGTATAGAGATGTAACCTTTTTCATAATTTAGGGCTCATTTACGACTAATTTGGGCCCGTGGTCCTAAATTTTGGACTCTTATTATTTTTTTAAATAGTGTTTGCGCTAGCTTAACTTTAAGCTGGCCGAACATTGCTTGAAAGGTGCTAAAAATTATTTCACGGAAAATTCAACTTATACAATAATTTAGGGTTCTGGGAATATAATGAAAAATTAAACAAAATTGTTTAAACAATTTTTGTTTAAACAATTCTAGTAAAAATGAAGTAAATAATTTTCAGCCTTTACCCTATGTTAAGGCTCATTTGGGGCTCCATAAATATGGTATTTGAATTTTTCAATAAATTGTTTAGACAATTATTTTTCAAACAAATTTGCAATAAAAAATATTTTCTTTTCTCCTGCATAATTTCAGGCTCATTTAAGGCTCCTGAAAAATCATCGACCGAAGGTCGCGTGATATTTCCTTTGCCCTTTTTTTTTTGTTATATATGGTGTTGTGCCACCTTAACGTTATAAAAAATACGTGGAAAAAAAAACAATAAAACCCATTTTTTCTCCTCGCACAATTTAGTGCTCATTAAGGACTAATTTGGGCCCGTAGTCCCAAATTTTGGGCTCTCGTATTTTTTGTAAAAAATAGTGTTTGCAATAGCTTAACAATAAGTTGGTTCAAGATTGCTGTAAAACGTTATAAAAATGATTTTCCTAAAAAATCACCTTATAGAATAGTTTAGGGCTTATTAAGGGCTCTGCGAATATAATAATTTAAAAAATATATTTAAACAATTTTTGTTTAAACAAATTTGCCAAAACAAAATATTTTCTTTTCTCTTGCATAAGTTCAGGCTCATTTAAGGCTCTTGAAAAAATCATCGACCGAAGGTCGTTCGATATTTCCTTTGCCTTTTTTTTATAAATGGTGTTGTGCCACCTTAACGTTATAAAAAATACATGAAGAAAACAATTAAACCCATGTTCACTCCTCGCATAATTTAGGGCTCATTTGAGGCTAATTTGGGCCCGTGGTCCTAAATTTTGGGCTCTTTTATTTTTTGAAAAAAATAGTGTTTGCGCTAGCTTAACGTTAAGCTGACCGAACATTGCTGTAAAACGTGCTAAAAATGATTTCACGGAAAATTCACCTTATACAATAATTTAGGGCTCTAGGAATATGATATAAAAAATAAAAAAATGTGTTTAAACAAAAATTGCTTGAACCTTTTTTTTTAATTTTTAATTATTATATTCCCAGAGCCCTTAATGAGACCTAAACTATTCTATAAGGTGAATTTTTAGTAAAATCATTTTTATAACGTTTTACAGCAATCTTAAACCAACTTATTGTTAAGCTATTGCAAACACTATTTTTTACAAAAAATACGAGAGCCCAAAATTTAGGACTACGGGCCCAAATTAGTCCTTAATGAGCACTAAATTATGCGAGGAGTAAAAATGGGTTTTATTGTTTTTTTTCCATGTATTTTCTATAACGTTAAGGTGGCACAACACCGTGTATAACCAAAAAAAGGGTAAAGGAAATATTACGCGACCTTCGGTCGATGATTTTTCAGGAGCCTTAAATGAGCCTGAAATTATGCAGGAGAAAAGAAAATATTTTTTGTTGCAAATTTGTTTAAAAAATAATTGTTGAAACAATTTATTGTAAAATTGAAATACCATATTTATGGAGCCCCAAGTGAGCCTTAACATAGGGCAAAGGAAGAAAAGTGTTTACTTCATTTTTACTAGAATTGTTTAAACAAAAATTGTTTGAACAATCTTTTTAAATTTTTCATTATATTCCCAGAGCCCTAAATTATTGTATAAGGTGAATTTTCAGTGAAATCATTTTTAGCACCTTTTACAGCAATGTTCGGCCAGCTTAACTTTAAGCTGACGCAAACACTATTAAAAAAAAATAAGAGCCCAAAATTTAGGACCACGAGCCCAAATTAGCCCTAAATTATGAAATAGGTTACATCTCTATACCTTCATAGTGTTCTGCCAGCTTAACATATCTCAAATATATAACAAATTAATGAAATGTATAATAAAAGCCGTCAAATTAAAGTTAAAGGTTGCAAAATTAAAGATAACGTAAATAAAAGTATGCTACATTGCAAGAAGGAATGCTTAATAATTAAGCATTCCTTCTTGCAATGTAGCATACTATTTTTTATGAAAAATAGTTAACTATGGGAGTAGTACAGTTTGAAAGAAAATACACAATTCCCTTTGATTTTATGCACATTTATTTATCAAAAAGTTGCTCAGCTACGTTGCGCCATTTTGAATACCACTGGAAAATATTTTGAACATTGTAAAATCGCATAAAACTTTCTATACGGTAAAATAGGATCCAAACAAAGATATTATGCACCTGGATGCGGCAAGTGGGGGCGGAGTGATGGCACAATATGTATAGTAACTAATTTCGTGGGTTCCTAAGCTGCTGCCCTCTTCGTACTACCTGGCTTCACTCTTTCTCTGTAGGTAAAATCGTTGCCCTGCAGCTCTGGGTGCGTTCCAGGGGACCGCCCGGGTGCACTCCGAGCCGTTCCACGATGTTAGGTGAGTGTTGAGCTCCACTCGGGTGAACCGTTCAGTGGTCACTCGGACGAAGAGTGGGGGTCACTCGACGGGTGACTATTTCACCCACTGAAACTAGGTAGGCGGAAGTGAGTGAACAGTTGAATTGGCGGGTAGAAGTGGCGGGAATCGCAAGTTTAGTAGTAGACTAAAATTTAGTATCTTCATCATCTAAAGTTTAGTATCTTCATCACTTTCCACTATTATTGAACAAATCACCGTTTGTAATAACAATGACCTCATTACTGAAGCAACAATTAAAATCTTCTTATCCTGTTATTGCATTTTTTAAACTTTTTTGTAACGTAACTTCAACAGTCTTTCACCAAACATACACCGGACGCACGCTCGAAACCGTTCATTCTACCATTCTCCTTCCGCTTCACCCTAGTAAACTCCGCCCACTTCTTTATTTCACCCACCAATTCACCCGGGTGGTCGCCTGGAACGCACCTTCTGAGGATGAGGATTTTAAAATTATCCGTTGTTCCTTGCAGAAAATCCCTGTTTTAGTAAAGATTTCTCAAAAAATCGGTAAAGTAAAAGGAATTCTGAAATTAATTACAAAATAACAATTTAATGTAAAATCATAAAAAGATAAAGGTTTTTTATTACATAATTTGATACAAATTAATCAACTTTGATCCTAGATTCGAAGTAAACTGCACCAATCGATTCTATGTAAAAAACAACTACAGAAACTTGTACTAAATTTTCACTTACATTCAAAACTGTTTTTTTTTTACATTTTCATCCTAACGAGAAGGCATTTTGGTTATATGTAAAATTTCAGTTTTTTTTTTTCTTTATAAATGTCTAACTTTTAAGGTTACAGGATTATAAATAAATAAATCTTTGCTATAATTTCGCCAGGATAAAAATCAAATAATTTCGGAATTGATGAAATTGATTTCTTAAATGAGGAATGCCTGCGAAGTTAAAATAAACCGAATTTAACCGATAAAAATTACTATAATATCTAATTGAAAGCCATCAATGTTAAATAATTTTAAATTAAAACCTTCAAAATTAGGACATTTGATTGAAAATTAGAAGTAATAATTTTAATTCGAAAACGTTCTAATAGGAATAATTTTTAGATTAAAAAATTAAAAACTTTAATTAGAATTTTTAATTAAACTTACAATCCTAATGTATAAAATAAGTCTTCAGTCTTCACTTATTGAAATATGTAATACTTTTTGTATTCTCATCATTTATGATTGAGAAAGTATTTTAATAGGTCGAAATTTCACACCTCAGTTTTTGAATCTTCACGTTTTGAAACTCCCTGAAGCCGAAAATCAAGTGTTGGCGATTGCGCCTGACTGCCTGTATGTCGGAGAGCATGATAACTAAAGAACATGACTTCTGACATTTTTGGGCTTTGGTACACTTTTTTGCATTGTAAAAGGAAGAGCGGGTTTGTTAACAAAAGACCGATACATGAAGAAAGCTTAAAAAGAAGAATTGAAGCTTTTTTAAAGTATCTACTACTGTTCCCTCAACTATCTTCTGAAAAGACTTAATGTTCTGGTTTTATTTCTCGAAAAAACTATGCTAATAATCCTTCAACAAATTTGTTTAACCATTTTTTATTAGGATTTGTCATTTCGGTTTTATTTATTGCAGATACTATGCGAAAAAAGGATAGAAAATGCAAATTTTCGTCAAAACCACGTGAGATACGAAAAAGGATATATGGATGAATTACAGTTTTTAAGAATTCTTCAAAAAAATTTTGAACCCTTTTTGATACATTTTTTATTTTGGGTTTATTTAACGAAAATACTATCCAAACTATTGAAAATTCGAATTTTTTGCCACGTGACGTAAAATACGGAAAAACGCTCTTGGAGAAATTTCAGGTTTCAAAATTGATTCAAAATTTCTTTGAAGCAACTTTCGACAGAACTCACTGATTTTAATTTATTTATGGAAATGCATATGCATATGCAAAAATCCAATCATTACGATTCGTGAGAAAAATTGCAATTATTTTTTATTTTGTCAAATAAATTCTGAGAAAAAAAACTAAAAAACATTTCAAATGATTTTCCAAAAATTTAATACAAACGAATCATTTTTAATTTTAATACATAAGTTTTAAAAGAATGTTAAGAATAATCTTTACAAATTTTTAAACATTTTCAAAATTGTCAAAAAAGAATCTGAAAGATTTTAAGGCAATTTTTCAGCATTTAAAATTTTTTTGGATAAACTAATATAATTTCAAAAGATATTTACGAAAATTAAAAGTTCTTAAAAGATAAAACATATTTGAAAACTTAAAAAGATATGCGAAACTTTATCAAATATTTTTTTATTTCTTTCAAACATCTAAAAGACAATTTTTTTCTAATATTCTGTAAAATAAAAAAGTCTTAACTTTTCTAAATTATTTTTCGATAAATATCTTAATGTTTCAACCGTAATAAGAGGTCATCTATAAATTACGTAACACTTTATGGGGGGGGGGGGGTCCAGCGCAGTGTTACACAATGGCGAAAAACTACAGGGAAAAGTCGGAAAACTGTTACATTAGGGGAGGGGGGTGATCGGGAAATCGCGTTATGTAATTTATGGATGGCCTCTACCTTTCGAGTTTTCTACAAATAGACTGAATTGCGTAATAAACCATAAAAGGTGAAAAACCCCAAAAATTGATTGAGTAAAACCAGCTATACGGATTGTATGATGGATATATGACGTTTGTAACAAATTCTAGAACATTGGCCTACAGTTTTTTATCAAGTTTAAATGGCCTTAAATAATAATGAGTCGCTTAACAGTGGCTACCTTAAATGTTTGCATTTTTATATTTGGGTCAAATGATTTAAAAATAATGTTTTAAAATGTGCAACAGCTATACGTATATTGTAAATAATTTGTGAAAAATTTTTTGAATTTGAGAAAAGTTTAAAATAAATTTTTTTAAAACGAGTATTTCTGATTTCAAACTGATGTGCGCAGGGTGAGCTACGACACATAATATAGGGAGATTGTTTATAATTTTACGAAACTGATCTGAATATTCTAAAAAATAAAATAAAAAATAAGAATTTCAACATTTTTGCAAATAAGTGTATAAAGCTGATTTCGGCATGAATTATAGAGTTATAAAAAATGTAGAATTTTCAATCTTTCTGCTTGAAAAATGAGCATTTTGCAAAATCATTTTTGAAATTTCCATTTTTAATTGTAACTAACTTTAAAATATTTCTGAAGGCGAAATTGAATAAAATATATATCAGTTTAAAATTATTTAGTTAGATATTTACATTTTTCTGCTTTCTCTTCAGGCAAAAGTTACGCTATTCTTATTTAAAACCCTTAAACGGCCAAAACGCCACTACCGGGACACCGCTTTTCAACGGCCAATAACTAAGACTATTCGACACTAGAAAAAATTGAGACACATATATTTTTATTGCTAAAGATCTCCTCTTTCCGACGGTGCCAATGAAATTCCTCAAAAAATTTATTTATTATCCCAAAATGCAGTTTAAACAACAAAAAAGTGATTTTTCGTG
Source organism: Belonocnema kinseyi (assembly GCF_010883055.1). Taxonomy (NCBI): domain Eukaryota; kingdom Metazoa; phylum Arthropoda; class Insecta; order Hymenoptera; family Cynipidae; genus Belonocnema; species Belonocnema kinseyi. Next base: position 53,504,248 of record NC_046663.1, read on the forward strand.
CCTATTTTTTTTTGTGTACCATATTCCAAAGCTTTTCGAGTCTGTAATTAACCTGGAATCTCACTAACCGGTGGAATAAATGTCTGAACTTTGAGAATCCATGGTTCAAAGATCGATTTTTCGTT
>NC_046663.1:53504472-53504754 GCF_010883055.1 Belonocnema kinseyi
GGCGTCTTACTGGCAAAATTTTTGTGAAAACATTCATGAATTTTTTTACAATAAACGATGCGCTTTTCGGAAAAATTATCAAAAATAAAAAGTTCTTGTAATTATCCGAGAAATACGCCTGAATTTTTCCGGAGCGTTTTGAGCAAAATTTTGAATTTTGCAAAAATTGTTCATATGCAAAATCCAAAATTTTGCTCAAAACGCTCCGGAAGAATTCAGGCGTATTTCTCGGATGATTACAAGAACTTTTTATTTTTGATAATTTTTCCGAAAAGCGCATCG
>NC_046663.1:53504764-53509597 GCF_010883055.1 Belonocnema kinseyi
TCCGAAAAGCGCATCGTTTATTGTAAAAAAATTTATGAATGTTTTCATAACAATTTTGCCATTAAGACGCCATTTTGAAAATACTAAAACGAAAAATCGATTTTTGAACCATGTATTCTCAAAGTTTAGACATTTATTCCACCCGTTAGTGAGATTCCAGGTTAATTACAGACTCGAAAAGCTTTGGAAAATGGTTCACAAAAAAAAATAGACACGAAAAATCACGTTCTTTTTTGTTTAAACTGCATTTTGGGATAATAAGAAAATTTTTTGAGAAATTTCATTGGCACCGTCGGAAAGAGGAGATCTTAAGCAATAAAAATATATGTGTCTCAATTTTTTCTAGTGTCGAATAGTCTTAGTTATTGGCCGTTGAAAAGCAGTGTACCGGTAGTGGCGTTTTGGCCGTTTAAGGGTTAATCTTATAATGTTTTATGGCTCATCTCATTCATTGATGAACTTTCTAGAAATCCTTTTGTTACGTTTTTATTTTTTAAAATATTCCCACCGCGCGGGCACATGGTCATTGCGCGTTATGCGCGCGGCGCTTAGCGCCAAGTTTGAACGTGCTTAGAACGCGCGGGTACGCTCTCGCGCTTCGCGCTCATTTTCGTACGTTTAATGCGTACATTTAACTACATTTTTTCAAATATCATAAATATTATGACTTAAATCGAAAACTGCGATTAAAACTTCTGAGGAATTAAAGCCATAAATTGTAACTGACAATTTTTTTCGATTTGTTTTAAAGAATGTTCTCAAAGCACCTCATTCTTCACGGGTAAGTTTTACGGGTGAAAAAGTGTATTTCAGTTTATCCAAAATAAATCGTGTCCGTTTTAGTTTGTCTTAATGATGCCAGAGGATAAAATAGAGTACAAAAATATACGTAGATCTAAAAAAAATGTATTATAGACCTATTATTTTGGGAATCGCATGGTTTCAAAAATTTATTTTTTGTTGTTAGAATTTTTTTGGCAAAAAAGTGATTGTAATTGATTGAAAATGTATGATTTTTTTATCAATAAACCAATTTGTTTTATTAATAATTGTTTATAATTAAATCTTTTCATAACCACTGTTAGTACTTTTTGAATACTTTTGTGATAAAGAGAGCAATTACAATTGATTAAAAATGTGATATGTATTTCTTTTCATTAAACAAATAATTTTTTAATAATTGTTTATAATAATATCTTGTCTTAAGCACTTTTGAGTACTTTCTGAGTACTTTTCTAGCAAAAAAATAATTATAATTAATTAAAAATGTGATATACTTTTCATCGGATAACTGGTTTTTTAATCATTGTTATACCAATATATTGTAATAAACAATTATTTAAAAAATTATTTGTTTACTGAAAATAAATACAATTAACCTTTTTAATGAATTATAATTACTATATATATCACAAAATTACTCAAAAAGTATTCGACAGTGGTTATGAAAAGATTTTATTATGAACAATTATTGATAAAAAAAAGAAATCATACATCATATAAGATTTTGTATAAACAATTATTAAAAATGTATTTGTTTACTGAAAAGAAATACATATAACATTTTTAATCAATTATAATTTCTCTATCTTTATCAGAAAAGTACTCAAAAAGTACTCAAGAGTGGTTATGAAAAGATTTTATTAAAAGAATTATTAATAAAACATATTTATATAAACAATTAATTATTTATTAATGGTAACAGACGTATTGACCATGCTAAATGAATTATCTACACCTATTTGAGACAAAGTTTTCGAAATTATGTAAAATTTCACTTTGTTGGTTTTCATTGAATCTCCACGTTTTGAGACTCCCTGAGTCAGAATAATCGATTTTTACGAGGGTGTTTGTCTGTCTGTAGTCTGTATTCTGTAGGCACGAAAACTTTCGAAAAATTGATCAGATTGGATTGTGCTTTGGCACACTTTTTTAAGGCTTTCTGATGAAAATTCAAAAAGCGAGCGCTTTTTCAAAATGTTTGAAACCACATTTTTTCAAGATTTACAAATTTTATGTACTTTAATAATGTTCATAGTACTCAGAAACTCAAACAATTTATCCAAATGACTTTTTTCTATAAAAAGAAATTTATTAGAGTTAGAGCATTTTCAAACAAATAAAATAAAACAACTAAAATGAACATTTTAAGCCAAACAACGCATGATATGAAAAAAGTCAAGAGAAGAAAAACGTTGATTTTTAAAAGCCCTACAAGCGTATCATAATAACTTTTTTATTTTGGTCACAAGCTACGAAAAAAATGAGAAAAACTTGTTTATCCAAAAAAGAGCTACGAATTTTTAATAAATATTTTTTCTAGGATGCGCAGATTTTGTGTTATGCGTAAAAAACAATAAAAATAAAAAAGTTAATTTTTTGACAAATGACACAAGATATGAAAAAAAATAAATAGACAAAAGTTACGCTTCCAAAAAATACCGAAAACTCATTGAAATTTTACATGAATAATTTTTGACAGACACGTAGTTTTCGCTTTAGTCGTAAAAAATAACATTCAACACAAGGTACGAACTAAAATTAACAGAAAAAAGTTGTTCGCCTAAAAATATCTATACATTTATTATTATTAATCGTTTTTAGATAGGACGAGTACATTTTCTTTCAATCGTAACAAATAAAATTAAAAATAAAACAATTAAAGTTTTGGAAAAAGGACAGAAAAAACGAAAGAAGACATTGTATCCTATTTAGCATATATGATCCTATGCAGGTTCATTTATAGGACCCTATATAGGTTCCTGCATTAGACCTTATGCAGATGCGCAGTAGTTTTTCTTTGGTCTTAAAAAACAAGATTAAAAAAAATTATAAAAACACGGAAATAAGAATGAGCATGATACAATTTTCATGTATATTATGAATTGTAATTATATAAATTTATTGAGATGATGCATGTTTCAGAGCAGCTTGGAATATAATTTAAAGAAAAATAAGAAACAAGTATTAAAATAATCATGATAAATACAATTTGTGCTTTATTTTTCAATATCTGAATAAGCAATCCCAGTCAAAGTTACATAAAAAATGTATTCCATTTGATATAAAAGTGTTGAGTATAATGTAGAAAAGTTGAAATTTGCGACTAAATCTAGTGCTAAGCACGAGATACGTGATGACAATGTGTTCGTTAGAGCCAAAAAAGCTTTAACAAAAGAGAGTTCACAATTAGAAAATTATAGTTGCCAATCTGTTGACCTTTGATTTAAAAATATCTGGCATCACTAACGCAAACTAAAACGGACACGATTTATTTTGAAAAAACTGAAATCCACTTTTTTACCCGTAAAAACTTTCACTCAAATTTCACTCACCTGTAGAACACTTTCTCGTGAAGCAATTAGGTGCGAAGGTACACAGTGTTTTTTTAAACTTCGAGATTTTTCGATGACAATCCAAAAAAATGGGGATTTTTCTATGTATCATACCTCGAAATCTATGTAAGATAGCGGATTAGTTTTTAAACAAAATTTTCTAATAATTTTGTCCTCTTTCTTTTGTTTGTTGGACATTTTGCTCTAAATTGCAATTGGAATTGTCCGTCCACGCAAATGTAACTTTTGGAACTATTAAATCAAAAAGAAAAAAAACCCGATTTGGCAATTGATCTGTTTTAGCATTTTTGATGTCAAAAGGGACACCTTAACGGAACTTTCTCATTAAAAACATTGGAAGTAGGATTTTTTTCGGGAATTTCATGTATTATTTCAACGCGATGCCTGGACTACGCTTAATTTGTCAATTTATGACTCAAGAATAAATGATTCAAGATTGAAAGTTTTTATAAGGAAATTGAATTTATTTAGCACGATCATAAAACCACGAATTATCCTTATCCGATTCCTTTGAAATAATTTCGGCCAAACCCCTACCATTTTCCAAGACGGCCGATGTTGAGGACCAAACAGTAGCATTAAACACATGGGAGCAAAATTTATGTTGTAATATTTTTTTCGTCAGCTTAGACTCTTTCCTTAAAATATGCTTTTTAAAAAAGTGGAAAAAATGGTTGGTATGGTGATTTTTTTCTACCGGTACCGACAATTTTTTTTACCTATACTGGCTTTGTACACCCAACCTTTTTTGAAGGCCTTTAAGCGCGGCGCCAGGTCACTTTCTTGCTGCACGGAACATTTTTCTGGTTAGCATTAAAGAAGTCATTTATACAGTACAGTGTACACTCCAAGTCCCATATAATAACAGTTTCGGTGGCTGGCAGTATGAAAGTATATTTGAAGGGTGGCATTACTGTGATAAACAGACTTCTTCGAATTTTCATTTTTCAATATATGTAGTAATAAGAAAATGTGAAGTTGAATTTTGTCATAGTGTTTTAGCGTAGTCATAATTGTTTTCCTTCTTAATATTTTTAAAAATCATTATCAACAATTAAAAAAACATTTAAATATTATTCATATGTTAAGGTAAACGTCCCAGTGCTCGTGATTACAATTCTATTGCTTTTTATTTAACTTAAATAAATGTAATTTCTATTTACTATTTGCTATCTAAATTATTGTCATTTATTCTGGCCAAATCGGGCCCTGATCGGGATACCAGGTCTGGGCCTGATGGCTGATGAAACACACCGCCCGTCCGGAGCCAGATATGGCCGCCCGATATCGCCGCCTGATCGGTGCTGGATCTGGTCCCGATAAGTTATTCATTGAGGATTCATTTTTTAATTAAAGCTTTTTTTTATCGCTTTTGATATCAAAGTAAATACAGCTTCAATAAATAACTTCTGTAGTCAAAATAAGAAATTAAACTTATAAAAAAATTTTAATTGTTAATTTGGCTCCTTTCTTTTCT
>NC_046663.1:53509697-53534398 GCF_010883055.1 Belonocnema kinseyi
GATCAGGGCCGTTGGAGTTAGCCCTATCGAGCCCTGAACAGGTTATACCGACCGGGACCCGATAGGTAATCGGGAAAATGTATGGCGATTTCCCCACGGGTTCTTTAACTTAAATAAATGTAATTTCTATTTACTATTTGCTATCTAAATTATTCTCATTTATTCGTTTTTCAATCTCTACCGAAAACCAATTTTTAAAACTTGTTAAATTTGATCCTGAATATTTTTGGACGATTTACTCGAAATTAATTCACTTTTTTAGATCAAAACTTTTTACCCTTATTTAGAAACATAAGATCTCTGAAGTAAGTTTTTATTTTTCATATAAGCTAAAGATTACATTTTTATCGCAATCTGCTGCTTATACTGTTCAAATTTGTGGCCAGTATCACTTTCAGATTGTCAGATGACACATCTATTTCCTGAAAAATTTCGATTTTGTTATTCATCTAGTTCTGTACTGCCGCACCCTTCAATTATGGTAATGGAACATTCATTATATTTGACGTTGCGCAATAATGAAAGCACCTACTTTGTTGATCATAGTTTAGAAGGTATTCGTCTTTTTGTTTTTTTGTGAACGAAGATCATAGAATCGATTTTAGGGGTTTGGTGGGAAATCATTCTTCAATCTATATTTTTCATCTTGTGTCTTACAGTCATGTCCCGGAAATGACCGAAAGTGGGTAATTTTTATGTTTGAAACAAAATTTAACACGTGTGCTTATGTTTTTCCCCAATTTTAAATGCGTTTTTTCTCGAAAAGCAGCTATTCAAAGTTCCTACTTCCAAAGTGCTCCAGCGACTTGTTTTTCAACCTAGAAGACTCCACCTAGGTTCAAAATGTAGGGAATTTCCCCTTGCGACCTTTACCTTGAGGATCGTCAAATTATGATCAGGAATTTCCTGACTACTCTAAATTATTTTTGTAGGATTTTTTTAAAGTTGTAAAACGACTGGGTAAAGTGCATTTTGTTTTTCCTCCTTGTTACTCTGAGAAATTATGAGGATTAACTTATGTTTACTGTTTTTTAGTATGTTTTTTAATGATAAATTATTATCTTTAAACACCTTTAAAAGTTTTTTTGATAGATTTTAACTTTAAAGCATGATTCAAAAAAATTTCTCTTGGTGTAAAGAAATGTTTTTTGTTCTAATGATTTTTTAAAAAATTTTTAATCATTTTCTTCATTACCAATTTCTTTTTGCTTAAATAAAAAAAATGTGTTAAAGAAAGAGTTTCTTTAATTCAATACAAATATTTTTCTGAGTATATTTGGTTTTTTCTTAACTTTACTCTGAACATTTAAAACAATACATACTCAAATCTTGAAATTACAACTTACAATGATCACTGGCTTCCATAATTTTCTCAGTATTTTCTATTTTGAATCTTATAAAAGAAAACTTTTTTTTTCTCCTGTAAAATTTTATTCTTAGCTTTACCTATTGTGCCCTAATTTATTATTACCTGAACAAATTAGAACTTTTTTTAGACAAATTACATATTCCTGAATTTTTCAAAGTTGTAGATTTTAAATAAGTATACATGATCGTCGACATGGTAAAAAAGAAGCTTTGTATCCTAGCATCACATGCATACCCCTTATATTGTTGTAAATATTTGTTACTTTATTAAAATAATAAATTCTATGCAAATACCACCAGGACACTTTTTTCAAGACTACGCAACTGAATGAAGTGTTTAAAAAGTGTGAATTTCAATTTAAAACATATAAAAATTAACAATTTATAATATTTTTATGCGTCTTGATATTATGAATTGTCAGCTTAATTAAGTATGGTCAATGATTAAGTTTCTTAAAGCTCTGTAGGCTTTAACGTACACATTCTCATTGTAGCACTCGCGCTGCGTGCTCGACTTCCGACAGACATTTGTAAATAGATTTTGTTGAATCTTTTTTTTTTCTCGTAACTTTCGTTGTTTTTCCACACATTTTTTCATTTTTTCTATTTTCAATGTTATTTTTCATGAATAAACAAATAGTACGCATGCTATCAAGAAGTGATTATTAACGAAATTGCAGATCTTTTTTTGGATAACAGTTTTGGTTAATTCATCTTTTTTCGTATCCTACATAGTTTGACCACAACATGGAATTTTGGATTTTTCATTATTCTTTGTTCAATCAAAATTTGAATTTTCGATTTTCCAATCAAATCCAAAAATTGGTAATGATAATCTTGTAAGGATTTCAAAAAGCAATGTTTTTCTTCTCTTGACTTTTTTTTCATATCGTGCGTTTTTTTTTGCTTAAAATTTTGATTTTCGGTTGATTAGAAAAATTTTGAAAATACTGTAACTCTGAGAATTTTCTTTTTATAAAAAAAAGTCATTAGGATAAATTGTTTGTCCTTTTTAATACTATAAATATCCGTACATATAATTATCAAATTCAGAAAAAAGTGGTCTCAAAAGTTTCCAAAATGCGCTCACTTCTTCAATTTTTATAAAAAATGGCTCGTTAACGAACTCGTCCTTTCTTTTAGGATCTAAAAAAAGTGTTCCAAATATGGATTTGATCCGTTCATTTTTTCGAGAGTTATCGTGTTTACGGACGGACGGCCGGACGGACAGACAGACGCCATCGTAAAAACCTGATTGTCGGTTTCAGGGGGTCTCGAAACGTGGATATCCGTTAAAAAACAGTGGTGTCAAATTTCGGACAATTCAAATACTTTCTCAATCATAAATGATGAGAATGTAAAAACTTAATTTAATAAAATAAAAATTCATTTTGTAGTAGTTCAGTTTTGAATTCTTCAGTATTGTTATGCTGTTTTACCTGTTTAAAATGGTTCATTATTGATATTTTTAAGTAAAAAATTATTTAATTTTGACTTTGCATTCCCTTACATTTGTAATATGCAATAGTCGATCATTTTTGTAGGCATGCAGTGTGATCTGTTGATTGGTAGTACCTGCCCATCGCTTTTCAGCTCTCCTGATGCGAACTTTTGCTGTCCTGAAAGTAATGGCAGGGAAAGATGTTGCACAAAAGAGGAATTTTTCTTCACACCCGGGTAAGCTCAAATAGTTACCGAAGATACAATTTTATACAATTTTAAGTTGGCACTTACAAATGTTCTTTTCCTTTTTTTATTACAGATCGTATCAGGTTGTGTTACCTATTATCCTCGGAGTTTCGGCCCTCGTTGTAATATTTATATGTTGCGTTTGCTGTGCTTGCTGCAGAAAAAAACGCGAACGGGGTGCAGTTTATGGTAATTTTAACTAATCTTTATTATCTATTTCACATAAAAATCGAAATAGAAACGTATATTGATAACAAGGGACCAGTTAAAATACGTAATAGCTCAGGGGGTGGGGGTTGAAAGATTTTTTTTGCGATTTATTATCGTGTGGGGGAGGGGGGGGGGTCCATAATTCATGTATGCAATTTTCGGAAATTCGCAAATGAAACAAATAAGTTGCAGTAATTGTACAGAAATTTAATATAATTTTAAATTTACGCGCCAAAGAAACCTAGTTATTGGCCAAAGAAAAGTAAAGGATTTAGAAAAATTTCTTTTAATTTCAAGTTGTTTTATTCCGTTTTTCACAAATTTAGGTTAAAAATGTTACAAGTTTAAGATTCTGGTAATTGAATATTAATGGTCAGGGAAAATGTAAAATTTATCAGGGAAAAATTAGATAATTTTTTAAATGAAGTATTGCTGTAATCCGGTTATATAATATTTTTGTTAGTAATTTATGTCATGTATTTATATTTCTTTTTGCAGTTACTTCCTCCTAAAAATGATCTTTTTAGTTATAAATTTTAGTATTTGCTTGAAATTGGTTGAAAATTCGCCTTTTTGGGTATGAAAAGGCAACTTTTGTTTAAAATTTGTCTTTTTAATTTCCAAATTCAACAAATTTGTTAAAAATGCATCCTGTATTGGTTAAAATTCAATTCTGTTGATGTTCAAAATTGAAACCAAAAACTTTCTTGGGTGAAGATTAAAGTCTTTTTTTGTTTTGAAAATTGTCTTTTTTATTTCCAATTCATCTGTTGGGATAATAAACCTTTTTTGTTTGAGGATTCAACTATTTTTTATGAAAATTTGGTGGAACCACTTTGTTAACAAATAATTTTTTGTAAAGATTTATAATTTTAGTTGAGAATTCATGTCATGGGTTGAAATACTTTGTTGAAATTTGTTTGGCTGAAAATTCATATTTGTGGCTTCAGATTCAGTTTTTGCATTGAAAATTCTTCTACTGGCTTGAAAGTTCAACAATTTCGGTGACCTTTTTTTCTTTCATGGCATAAAAATCTTTATTTCTTGCAAATTCGCTTTTTTGGTTTTAAAATTAATTTTCTTTTTTAATAAAATTTAATATTGTATAGTTGAAATATCAACTATTGAACTTTTCGTTGAGAATTCATATTTTTTGGTTGAAAATTCAAGTATTTTGTTAAAAAGTCATCTTTTATTTTAGAAAATTCACTGTCTTTGTTTAAAATAAGTAAATAAATACAATCAATAAGATAAAAATAAGAATAAGATAAATACAATCAATTCAAGTAATTTCCAGTACATTTTTTAAACTAAACTACTCTAAGTGATTTATCATCTGGACAAGTTTGTCATAAACAGATATACTGAGTGCATTTTTTCACACATATTCTTCATGCCTTTAATTCATCTAGTAAGAAAATAACCTTGCAAGAATCGATCTTAACTTCTATTAAATGCGGTTTTATTACGTTGAACTCCGCTGCAACTTAAAGAATAAGAATCAGTATTGAGACTGTTGAGTCAAGCACGAAAGCACCCAGCTACTCATTTCTAGATAAGCTTCTGGTAATTGTCGCCACTTGCAAACAAATATATCGTATTCATTCATCGTTTGGTATATTAACGATATCCTGCTTTATCAAATTGGAGATAATAGATTAAGAAGTTGGGAGCACATATATAATTGTGAAAAAGTTTATAAAAAAATAGATATCCGAATTGAGGGGCATGAACCACAGCGTCACGTGACCAATTACATGGTTTATATTCGGGGGATTTTGATTTCAAAAAATGTATTGATTGTCTTGAAATTTTGGGAAATGTTCAATGAAATGTAACTGAGACCAGGGGTTTAATGCTTCGGCTAAAATATAACTAATAAAATTGCAATATTTATACGAAATTTAACTTTAAGTGAGATAGAGAGACGTGCTTATATATTTTGAAACATTTTGCAAAATTTAGTGCAATAAAATTCTTTTTAATAGGTTTTGTTGATACCGTTTTTTTAAATTTAAAAATAAAATTTGTTTAAAAATATATTTCGTTACATGGTTCGATTTAAATGTCTTTTTAAAGGCATACTTACATAGAAAAAAATTGAATGTCGAAGGTTATATGAGTTTTGTTAGTATTCTTTTTATAAAAAAAATTAATTTTAACTTTCAAATCTATACAGCTTATTAAAATGATATAAAGAAAAAATGTAACATTAAATATCTCATCTCTAGGAAACTTTCTTATGGGATTTTAATGTTATTGTTAATTGTAATTTAATATGTCGATGACTTTTTTTGAAAATGATAATCACTATTTATTTTGATATTTTGAAAAGAGCTTTTTATTACATATTAAATTCTATAATTTTAAACTTTCTAAAAGGGTTTTTATTTCAACATTCAGCTATTTTCTTTTTCTACATAAGTATGCCGTGAAATTTTTCCTTAATAAAAAAACCGTTATATAGGCCTTAATAAAACCTATGAAATTTCTTACCGTAAAAATATAATTATATAAAATCATTTTCCCAATTACGAAGCTGCCAAATATAACAACATTTAATTGGTCACGTAACAGACTGTAAAAAAATTATAAATATGTTTTTCACTTTAGTTTAAAATTCTTTTTAAAGTTCATAACTGCCTGCCTTTCAAAAGATTATCCGATAGTCACAAGTTCTTCGTCTAATGGAACGTGACTCTTGTGGCAACGTATATTGTAACTTGATACTTGTGCTTGAGTCCGTAGATTTTTTTTGCCATAAAAGTATGAGCAGTGAATGCAGTTACTAATTTTATGAGAAGTTATTAGTGCTTTTCAGAGACTGAAATGATTGGAATTACTGATTTTTCCGTATTTTAATTCGAAGGACTTATATTTTAGATTGTGTCTTGGTTATTTGTAACAATATATTGCCGTACAATTCTATGTTTTAATAATAAATCTCAAAACGTGTTTTTCTATTTCTATTCACTTTAATTATAAAGTTAATCCAGGGTGGCGATTTGACCGGGAAATTAAACCTAGAATATTTAACAATTTCACCGTGAAAACCCGAGAAATTTTTTTATTTTATTTGCTTACTCCTCATTTATCCTGACTTGGAACAGGGGATTTAGAAAAAAGTAACTATCGTTTTCAGTTTAGGACAGGGAGTTTCCGCAAAGAAATATAATTCCACTTGGAACAGGAAATTTTTGACATAGAACAAGAATTTTTTTTAAAGAATTATAATTCGGCTTTGGAAGAAAGGAATTTAAAAAATCCCTGTTCCAGGTCAGAATTCGTTAAATGTTAAACTTTTTTGTTAGAAATTAATTTTTTTGGTTGAAGATTTATAATTTTAAATGAGAATTCATCTCTGGTTGTAAATGATTGTTAAAAATTAATTTCCTAAATCACAAATTTAACTATTCCAGTAAAAGATTGAATTATTTTGCTGAAAATCCAGTTGTTGTTTTTTTTGTTTTGTTAAGAATTAGATTTTTAACAAAAAATTTAAATTTTCTATTCTTGATTAAAAATTTATCTTTTTTAGATGGAAATTCTACTATTTAGCTAAAAAATGATATTTTTTATTTACATATTAAACTATTTGTTCGAAAATATATGTACTTTGTGGAAAATTCGTTTTTTTTTTGTAGAAAATTAATGTTTATGGTTGAAAATTCATCTTTTTGGTAAAAACAATTATCTATTCCAGTTGAAGATTCATAATTTTAGCTAAAAATTCATCAGTTTGGTTGAAAATTAATTTCTTTAACCGAAAATTCAACTTTTTCATTTCTGATTGAAAATTGATCTTCTCTAGTTCTAAATTCAACCATTTGGATGAACATTTTTTCTTTTTTAATTGAAAATTCAACTATTTCGTTTAAAATACACGTATTTTGTTACATATTCCATAATTTTAGTTATAAAATTCATCTCTTTGGTTGAACATTCATTTTTTGACTAAAAAATTTAATTATTTAATTTTTGGTTGTAAAATGATCTTGTTTAGAAGAAGTCTCATATTTGTTGGTAGAAATTAATCTTGGTTGAAAATACATCTAGCTGGTAAAAAATGCAACTATTCTAGTTAAAGATTAATAATTTTAGTTAAAAATAATTCATCTTTCCGGTTTCATATTCAACGATTTCAGTTAAACATTTACAATTTTAGTTGAAAATCCATCACTTTGTTTGAAAATGTAACTAGTTTTTTTAAAGTTATTTTTTTTAAGGTGATTTTTTTAATTCAAAATTAAACTTTTGCAATTGAATATTCCATAGATTTAGTTGAAAATTCTACTGCTTGATTGACAATTAATTTTTTTAATTTAAAATTTAATTATTTCAGTTTTTGTTGACACATTATCTTTATTAGCAAAAATTAATTTTTTTTGTGTTGAAAATTCAACTATTTCAATTGGAGTGTCGTTGTTTTAGTCAAGACTAATCTTTTTGATTTAAAATTCATCTATTCCAGTTAAATATTCATAATTTTAATTGAAAAAACATCGGTTATGTTGAAAATAGAACTATTTTGTTGAAAGTCCATTTTTTATTTCTTGAATATTTTACTTTTTCAACCGTAAGTTTAGCTATTCCATTTTTTGTTAAAAATTGATATTTTATAGTGGAAAATTGAAGTATTTCTTTAAAAATTAATTAATTTTTCAATTTTTTTCTTTGTTCTATTAAAGGATGTTTAGAACAAACATCATGAATTAAAATAAATGTTCGAGTTTTGCGTTAAATATTCATATATTACGTTTGGTTGACCGAAAAAATTTAAAAAATAGATCTGGAAAACAGGGAAATAATCGGAAATTTGAAATCGTCCGCCAAATCGCCACCTTGATATTTTTTATTATCCTGAGAAATAAGTTAATTTTGGCAAGTTAGAATTTTTGACTGCGAAAAATGTTTCAGCAGTTAGAGGACCGAGTACTATTGTGCAAGTGAATCAAAATCCGCCAGCAAACTATGGACAAAATCCCTATCCTCCGGCACAACCAGCAGGTATTCCTTAAATCATTTAGAATTTATTAGTCAGGTAAACGTAAAATTAACTTGCTTTGCAAATTTTTCGCAATCATTAGATTGTTTATTTACTAGAAATAACTTAATGTACATTTTTTTCTGTTTAATTTTTAACTGTGATGTAGTCCTAAAAGAAAAAGTGGCCCGGCGGTACTTTCCATAAACTTATAGTTCCAAGTTTGAGGGGATAACAACTAAGGTTATAACCAGGGGGTGAGGTATAAGTGCAAATAAAGTTACGTACTGAAATAACATTTAGAACTAAACCCAATAAGACAAGCCAACTATATTTTTTGGAAAAAGTATTTTTTTTAGTAAGAAGGCTGATATTATATTTTTGGTTCCGAATTCATCTCGTTTGCTTTAAAATTCATTTTTTTAGTTGAAGTTTTATGTCTATAATTGAAGATAATTTTGTTTAAATGACAATTAAACTATTTCATGCGTAGTTGAAAATTGGTCTTCTTATTCAAAAATTTAACTATTTCTTTAAAGATGTGTCTTTCTTAGTTTAATGTTCAACTTTTTTTGTTGAAACTTAATGTATTTAGTTGAAAATTCGTCTTTTTGAGTATAAATTTAATCTTCTTGTTTGAAAATTGATCCTTTTTGGTTAAAAATGCAATTGTTTATTTGGAATGTCAACTGTTACATGCTTTGTTGAGAATTTATCTTTTTGATTGAAAAGTTTGATTATTTGACTTGAAGTTGAACTTCTTTGTGGAAGAAATACTTTTTTTTATGAAGAATTCATAATTACAGCTGAAAATTAAACTATTTACTTTTAAATGAACTTTTATTTTAAAAATTCGACTTCTTACTCAATAATTTATATTTTTGGGTTGACAATTATTTCTTTTTTTTTGTTGAGAATTCATGTTTTTGGTGGAAAATTTAACAACTTTGTTAAAAATTCATTTTTTTGGTAACAAATTTTTTTAACCTGAAAATTTATTTGTTCCTTATTTGGTTAAACCTTTATTATTTCTATTGGGTAAGTTGGAAAATCCTCTTTTTAGTATAACATTAATGTCCTTTGTAGAAAATAAATTTTTCAGTTTGAAAATGTAACAATTTTTTTGAAAATTCGTATTTTTCATAGTTTTTTTATTACAGTTTTTATCAGAAAATTTAACTATTCCTTTTTTGTTGAAACTTTATCCTGTATAATGTGTAAGTTAAAAAGTCAACTATTTGGTAGAAAATTCATTTACTTTTTTGAAAATTCGTCTTTTTGGGTAGAAAATTGATTTTTGTTTGTTGAAAGTTCAACTTTTTAGTTGTGAATTCAACTATCTTGTTAAAAATGTATCTTTCATGGTAGAAGTCATATTTAATGGTTAAAAAGTAACTTTTTTAATGAAAATTCACCTATATTCTGAAAAATGGGTCTTTTTCTCTTAAAAATTCAAATATTTGATTGAATTTTAATCTTTTTTGAACTATTTTATGAAAAACTTGCCTCTTAAGAAAAAGTTCAACTGTTCGGGTGAAAATTATTATTTTTTTAATTCGTCTTTTTGTGTTGAAAATTCACCTCTTCGGGTAGAAAATATATTTTGCATTGAAATCTTAAAAATTAAAAATTGTTCGTACTGAATTCAATATGTTATTTACATTAATTTTATTTAAGGGCATGTGATAATTACAGTTTCCCCGACTTTTTTTCAACAAAAATGAAAATTTAAAAAAACTGAATTCGGAGACGCTATAAAATATCATAACGGAAGTCCCCGGACTCTTTTTTGAGGCATAATAAGAAAAAAAATGTATTGTGCTAAATAAAAATGTTATGCATATGCATTATTTTGAGGTTACTTCGTTTTTCATCTCTGCTTTCCGATAATCTCGAAATTATTTATGAAAGAAACTTTTTTGATTGCCTGAAAACAAGGTTAGTTCCGGGAGATTAGTTACTATGTTTATTTGTAAGTCCAAAGTTTTCGACCAAAAATATTGTGTAGTTTGGAAGTAATGCTCGGGTGAATTGTAACACACATAACCTCGAAATCTACATGCACGTTGTTAGCAATATCAAAAATTTTTTGATAAAAAAATACAAAAACTGTGTGTTATCATGTTCGCTATTATTTCCCAGATTTTAAAGTTAAAATATTTCTTATCCTAGGAAAAAAGCCGGGGGAATCTAACACTGAAGAAATCGATATGCAAATTAAGGGCATGTGACACAGCTAAATACTTATATTACCGACCTCACTTTTTTAGTTCACTGAATGTTTTTTTGAACCTAAGAACTTTTTTTGTATATAAAATATCGAGCTGAGACTTCAGGAAATGTATTAGAGTACAATAAAGTACGTTTAGGTACTGCATTTTGGTAGGAACTTCACTGAAAATTATTTCATCTTTTTTCTGAACCTCAACATTTTTTGAACTTTCGAACTTTTTTTATACATAAAATATCGGTCTCAAACTTTGAAAAATGCAAGAGCCGAAAGAAAATTACGTTTAAGTATAAAGCTTAATAATAAAAGATGTAAAAAAAAATTTTCAACTATCAATTCCATCGGCATCAATCGGTAACGTTGTACACGAAAATACGAACCCTCTAGAGCCTCGTCTAGTGGTCGCCAGGGTTTGTATTTTCTTGTACAACGTTACCAGCTGATGCCGATGGAATTAATAGTAGAAATATTTTTTTTACATCTTTTTTTATTAAGATTTGTACTTGAACGTAGTTTTCTTTCGACTCTTGCATTTCTCAAAGTTTGCGACCGATATTTTATGTATAAAAAAAGTTCGAACGTTCAAAAAATGTCGAGGTTCAAAAAAAAGATTAATTTTCAATGAAGTTCCTACCAAAATACAGTACCTAAACGTACTTTATTGTACTCTAATACATTTTCCAAAGTATCAGATCGATATTTTATTTACAGAAAAAGTTCTTAGGTTCAAAAAAACATTCAGTGAACTGATAAAATGAGGTCGGTAATATAGGTATTTAGCTGTGTCACATGCCCTTAATCACATTTTGCTAAATTAAAACTTTTTTGAATTAACCTACAAAAAAAGTGCGGGGACGTCCGTTAGCATGTTCGCTATCATTTCCCAAATTTTTAAGACAAAATATTTATTATTCTAGAAAAAAGCCGGATGAACCTAAAACTGGTAAAACCGATAATTTTCTAAGTATCACATGCCCTTAAGAGAATTTAAAAACGTAAAATCCGTCTTTAGGCAACGGCTACGTTTTTTTCGGTAAAGGTGGGGGGGGGGGGGGGGGGGGCAGAAAGGCCAAACTTGGCAACTTAGTTTATGGATGGCCCATAACTAGAAAAATTTTCCATATGACGCTTCGACTACATCACTAATTCTTAATTATAATTGATAAATATTTATCTTTATAGGTATGCCCCAGCCTCCACCAGCTTATACAAATGAGGTTTACTCGAAGCAGTCTCCGTACAATCCTAATTATCCTAACCCATAAGGAAACTGTACAAAAGCTTTTTTTACTGCAACCAAAACGTTATTAAATACCTCGTCTTAAATCAACCAAAGGCTTCTTCGATATACTTTCATTCACGGGAGGAAAGGCAAGTCCTTAGGGCCGAATTTTAAGACTAACGAGGGGACCTTTAGGTCTGATTTCTTTTTGTTTCAAATGATACTCTCCTCAATGAAAGGTACATACCAGAGGTTTTCTGAGAAAAATGAAGAAGACACAATTTTGGCCCGTTTTCGAGAAAAATACACTTTAAAAATGGCGAGCGGGTGTAAAAGTATTTCGAAGACGCGGTAGCTCCCTGGTAGAGCGCTCGTCTGATAGCTGAAAAGTTGCGCGTTCCATTCTCGCCTTCTTTTCGCTTTTTTTATTGGTCAAAATGCTCGTTTATTCCATTTATAATTAAAATTTAATATAATTATGCTATTTTATTGAAATTCTTTAACTTCAATAGTTTCTAGTATTTATAGTTTTAAATTAAAGTAGGAACAATGTGTTTCAAATGAACATTTCAATAATAAATACGAAATGCCAGTGGATGCAGTGACTCATTTCACAAACATTTACTAACAAGAATCAGAAGAGTCTTGAAAGTGGATTTTCACGTATTAAAGATAATTGTCTATTATTAATGTTTTTTTTTAGTTTACTGAAAACAATTTAATTTTGTATTTATTGTTGAATATTTTATTTGTAACACTTTTTTCCTTCTTTTTTTAATATAAAAACGTAAATTGCAAACTATTGAAGAATTAAGAATTTTGAAAAAATGCACAATTGTTTCAACGAGTGATAATAAAAATACGATAAAAAGTTTTTATTGAAAATAAAGAATAAATAATCATCAAATGTCATAAGCTAGTATTTTAATAAATCAGCCAAGAGCTCTTCTTGATTTTTCTCAGAAAATCTCTGGTATGTACCTTCCATTGAAGAGAGTATCAATTAAAAAAAAAAGTTGACAGAAAAAACCCCTTGCAAGTTGCTATTTCCATCAATGAGACTAATTATTAAAAATAGTATACGTCTGCGCCCAATCTGAATGTAAGGTACAGTTAATTGATTGTTGGTCGACAGTGGAGAAAGGACCAAACCTATTTTTCTTGGTATGTATTTTTTGTAGAGCCTTTCAACTATTCAGCGATTTTCGTTTATAGTTTTGAGACATATTAGTTTAATGACGTTGGAACTTGCTATTAGAACAATAAATCCAATTCAAATGATATTTTATGTAATCATATCTAAAATTTATTCTATTATTCGGAGAAGATCCAGGATTCTTCGACAGTATTTTCGATGTTAGTAAAGTAAGTTTAAAATGCGAGCCATTTCCTCGTAGTTGAAAAAGTTCTTCCTAAATTTTTCCACTTTTCATGGAGAGTGATTGATGAGAGGGTTACTTATTATTATTTTTTTTTCAAATCAAAAATATTTTCTATTTTTGTAACACGAAAGCAAAGATCTTTCAAGTGACAGTTGCCTGTGATGTACGCATTAAGATTTGTATGTTGTGTTTACGGTGTTCAGAATGTAAACTGACAGAAGGAATAAAGGAAGTGCTTTGATAAAAATGCGATGAGGATATGTTCATTGATAAGGTTAAGTATTCAGCCACACTTGAAAATACAAAAACACACTTGGGAAAATATAATATGTATATTAATGATCTTTTACTATACAGGTTTTCTTTACTCCTTATTAAAATTGCATGAATTCTACATTAGGGTAGTCCAAAAATGCATATAATTTTTTTTTTAATGCTAGAGGGCAACGATCCCCCCGATTTTATTTCAAAACCGAAAAAAAAAATCCCTAGTTTTATTATTATTATTTTTTATTTTAACAGGTGCCGGTTTTGACTTGAAGTTTCCCATGTAAAATGCATACGGAAAAATCACTTTTTTGAGTTTTTAGAATAATTTTTTAGGTTTTGAAAAAATGAGAAGGGAAATTATAAGGGCCTGTAGAAAATTATCCAACGAAGAATTTCATGTATCCGACATGGGTTTGACACCCCGAATACACCCCCACGAGTACCTGAAAACTACCCTTAAAATCAAAAATGTCAATTTTTCATGGAATCGACCTTTTGACCACTGTATTCTCGTCTTTTTTTACTTAAAATTATTAGTAGTTGTCTAGTGGAATATTAATTATCATTGGTTAATTAATTTTTAATTATTTAATCAAATGGAATTTGTTTAAATAATTTTTTTTCTTCGAAAATTTGTTTTTCCTCCTAAAAATTATTACTATTAGTCTAATGGAATATTTATTAACATTGGTTTATTAATATCTTATTATTTAAACAAATGGAATTTGTTTAAACCATTTTTTTCGAAAATTCGTTTTTCAATGGAGTATTTATCAACATTGTTTGATTAATTTTTTTTAAATTAAAAAAAAAAATTATTACTTAAATACTACTGATAAATTAATTATTATTAAATTAATTATTAATCAGTAATTAATTATTACTAATAAATATTCCACTAGACCCACAGTAATAATTTTTATTTAAAAACAATTCGAAACTAAATTATTGAAACAAATTCCATTTGTTTCAATAATTAAAAATGAGTGAACTAATGTTAATAAATATTCCACTAGACCAACAGCAATAATTTTGAGGGAAAAAACGAATTTTCAAAGAAAGAATTATTTAAACAAATTCCATTTGTTCAAACAATTAAGAATTAATGGACCAATGTTACTAAATATTCCACTAGACTAATAATAATAATAATTTTAAGGGCAAAAAAAAACAAATTTTCGAGAAAAAAATTATTTAAACAAAATCTATTTGTTTCAACAATTAAAAATGAATTAACCAATGATAAAAATATTCCACTAGAGCAAGATTAATAATTTTCGGTAAAAAAGACCAGAATACAGTGCTCAAAAGGTCGATTTCATGAAGAATTGACATTTTTTGTTTTAATGGAAGTTTTCAGGTACTCGTGGAGGTGTGTTAGGGCTGTCAAACCCATATGTCTGATAAATGAAATTCTTCTTTGGATAATTCTCAACAGGCCCGCATACTTTCCTGTCACATTTTTGTAAACCGTAAAAAATTATTCCCAAAACTCAAAAAAGTGATTTTCCCCATGTATTTTACATGGGAAACTTCAAGTCAAAACTGGCACCTGTTAAAATCGAGAAAAAAAATTAGGGAATTTATATTTTCTGATTTAGAGTGAAATTGGGGGGATCGTTACCCTCTGAAAAAAGCGTTTTTGAGCCACCCTATTCTACATAGTTCAACGATGGGATGAAATCGTCCATCCTAATCAAACTAATTAGGAAAAGTTGAAGAATTATCGGGCTATCGTCAGGAAGATGGAGAATTCGTGCATCGCGGTTTCGTGTGAATGCTTATCAAACCAAAACACCGGATGTACTTATGTCGCTGACAATGGATATATTATCTACTGTCTCAAGTGACTTTAATGTTTGAATTACACACACAATTTCACTAAATAACTTATTCCTAAACTGATTTTATTTTAAGAGTTCTCTTTTGCATCATCAATATGTAATATTATTCACCACTTTATACTATTTGAAATATCTTTTAGCTTTCATGGCTGCGTAAAATAAAAATCGTTCCTTTACATTGCTTTCAATTTTGAAACTATATTTTGATTCTTTAAACATAAAACAATCCTTGTAAATTGTTGAATGTGTGAAACAATGTTTTTTTTCACTTTTCAAGTTAACTAAGGAGATAAGGAAGGAAATAAGGAGATTTTGTCACGACCTCAAAATTAAATTGCATAATTTCACTCCATAAATCTTACTAGAATTACATTTTATTTGTAGAGGTTTTCAATTGAAAAAGATACTTTTTTAACCGAAAATGGAAGTTAAATTTCTAGTTAAAAAATAAATTTTCATAAAAAAATAAATTTTTAGAAAATAGTTGAATTTTTCAATTAAAAAAGATAAATTCTCAATCAAAAATGAAAGTTAAATTTTCAGTCGAAAAATTAATTTTCATAAAAATTAAATTTTTAACAAAATAGTTCAATTTTATCCATAGTGATGAATTTTCAATAATTGCACTTTCAGCAAAAAATATGAAATTCCGACTTAATTGCTGAATTATTAACCGGAACAGTTAAATTTCCAACCAAGAATATTAATTTTCTAAAAAAGAAAAGATTAATTTTCAAAAAAATAGTTGCATTTTTAAACTAAAGAAGATCAATTTTCAACCAAAAATTAATTAGTTAAATTTCTAGTTAAAAAAAATAATTTGCATAACAAAAATTTTGTCCAACAAAATAGTTAAATTTCATCCCAAGTGATGAATTTTCAATAATTCAACTTGTACTTTCTTATTTAAAAAAATAAGAATTTTCGACTAAATTGCTGAATTTTAACTGGGACAGTTTCATTTTGAACCAAGAATATTAATTCTGCCAAAAAAAATCACAAAATCATTGAATTTTTCAACTAAAAGAGTTCAATTTTTAACGAAAAATGATATATTTAAAAATATAGTTTAAAAAAATGTTAACCAGAAAAAGAAATTTCCAACAAAGTAGTTAATTTTATGCTAGTTATGACTTTCAGTGATTTAACTTTTAACAAACAAAAAAATGAATTTTTGACTAAATTTCTGAGTTTCGATCAAAACTAAAAAAAAGTTCAATTTTTTACCCAAAATGAATTAGTCAAATTTCCGGTTATAAAAATTAATTTTCATTTTAAAAAAAGGAATTTTTAACAAAATAGTTCAATTTCATCCAATGTGATAAATTTTCAATAATTCAACTTTTAATTAGAAATAAGATGACTTTTCGACTAAATTTTCGAACTTTTAACTGGCACAGTTGAATTTCAAACCAAGAATATTAATTTTTCTAACAAAAATAAGATTAATTTTCGATCGAATAGTTACATTTTTCAACTAAAAAAATTCATTTTCTACCATAATTAAATAATTAAAAATGTACTTAAAAAAATTAATTTTTAACCAGAAAAGGGAATTTCCAACAAAGTAGTTAATTTTAGACCAGTTATGATTCTCAGTAAATTAAATTTTTACCAATAAAAAAATCAATTTTCGACTACATTTCTGAATTTGTAATCGAAACAGTTGAATTTTCAACCAAGAATATTAATTTTATAAAAAAATATTAATTTTCAACCAAATAGTTGAATTTTTCAACTAAAAAAAAAAAGGATTAATTTTCTACCAAAAATGAATGAGTCAAATTTCCGGTTGAAAAAATTAATTTTAATAAAAAAAGGAATTTTCAACAAAATAGTTAAATTTCATCGAATGTGGTAAATTTTAAATAATTCTAGTTTTAACTTTTAATTACAAAAAAAGATGACTTTTCTACTAAATTTTCGAATTTTTAACTGAAGAAGTTGAATTTCGAACCAAGAATATTATTTTTTTTAACAAAAATAAGATTAATTTTCGATCGAATAGTTGCATTTCCAACTAAAAAATCCATTTTCTACCAAAAATGAAATAATTAAAAATCTAGTTTAAAAAATTAATTTTTAACCAAAAAGATTAATTTTCAACCAAATAGTTGAATTTTTCAGTTAAAAAAAAAGATCAAAATTTTCAACCAAAAATTAATTAGTCAAATTTTCATAAAAAAAAAATTAATTTTGATTAAAAAAAGGAATTTTCAACAAAATAGTTAAATTTCATCCAAAGTGATGAATTTCCAATAATTTCACTTTTAACTTTTTATTTACAAAAAGATGAATTTTCGACTAAATTGCTGAATTTTTAACTGGAACAGTTGAATTTCGAAGAAAGAATA
The DNA here is from genome assembly GCF_010883055.1 of Belonocnema kinseyi. Taxonomy (NCBI): domain Eukaryota; kingdom Metazoa; phylum Arthropoda; class Insecta; order Hymenoptera; family Cynipidae; genus Belonocnema; species Belonocnema kinseyi. Next base: position 53,527,251 of record NC_046663.1, read on the forward strand.
TTAATTTATCTAACAAAAATAACATTAATTTGCCACCAAATAGTTGTTTTTCAACTATAAAAAAAATTCAATCAAAAATGAAATATTTAAAAATCTAGTTAAAAAATAAATTTTTAACAAAAAAAAAAGAATTTCCAACAAAGTGGTTAAATTTACAGCCAGTCATGATTTTCAATTACTTAAGTTTTAAGAAAAAAGATGAATTTTCAACTGAATTTTTAAATTTGTAATCGGAACAGTTGAATTTTCAACCAAGAATATTAAGTTTCTGAAAAAAAAGATTAATTTTCTACCAAATAGTTAAATTTTTATTTAAGAAAATTTGCAAACAAAAAAAATAATTTTCAATGAATTAAAGTTTCAACTGGAATAGTTAAATTTGAAATGAAGGAGATGATTTTTCAATTAAAATTATAATGTTCAACCAAAAAAATAATTTGTAATAAGAGAGTTTAAATTTGAACCAAGTAGTTGAATTTTCATAAAAAAGATTAATTCCTTATGAAAAATTTAAGTTAAATTTCTCAGTAACCGTGAAACTTGATTTTAATTTCAATATATTGTAAAAAAAACATTTAATGATAAAAACCCACTCATTTTTAGCATTTTATGATGGAAAACAAAAATTACATTCAAGCAAATTGATCAAAAAACGAAAATTGGCATCACCATTACCCGGGTAATATGTCAACTAAAAAATATTTTTATTTTAAATAAAAAAAAAGTTGAATTCAACAGAAAAGTACAATTTTTTCCACCAAAAATAGAATTAAATTTTCAAACAAAATTAATTAATTAAAAAAAAGAATTTTCGACAAAACAGTTAAATCCAGTAATATAAAGTTACATATAAAGTGAAAAAAAACATTGTTACTCAATTTTATATTTAAATTATTAAAAAATGTAAGCAAGCTCTAGAAGAAATCGGCTGACATTTCCAGGTTTTTTCAGGTGAGTAGACGCCCTGTACATTGTAAATAAATAAAATTATTTCCCGGCTAAAATAATTTGGAACAAGCTGCTTAAAACTAATAAATTTATAATTTGATTTTCAATCAATGGCCAATTTCTTACTGCGACTAAAAATAACACGCCCCTATGCTAATTATTTTTAAGAAAAAAAAAAACAATTCCTAAGGTGACAAACTGTAATCACTTTGCAGGATTGCACCATTTAAAAATCTTATCACCTATCGTCCACAGAGAAAATTAGTCAAAGATATCAGTTAACCATGTATAACAATGACTGAATATAAACAAGTTGAAACTCTGAAAAGGGTGCTTTCACACAGAAAGCGATCTTCTCAATTTAAATTAAAAAGACAATCGTTTCTTGGAAGTTTGAGATAAATGGAAATGCATCAATAACTTTACCTACGAACTATGATATAAAACATCTGGGGAACTGTCTATATACAATTATATACGTAAATTCGTCAGCCAAGTCAGAACCTCGACGAGATCTTGCAAATAACGAGCAGTCTTTCGACTCTGCTTATCTGCTTACGCAGATGAATTAAACCTCAATTCACCCTGTAATGTTGCAAATTGTCTAAATTTTTCAGCCTTTATAAGAGTTTGATTGAGAATTCCTGGCACCCTACGAGTAATTCGAGACTGATGATTCGTAAAAATAGTTTAGAGAAGGATCTTTGCTAGTTTTTTAGGAAATGGTACATCCTGACTGCGAGTTTTCTTCCAGATCTTTCAGACTGCTATGACTGCCTCGAAAGCTCGTTTCCTCTACACTTGTGGATGAGTCGACTGAACGCTCTTCCTCCAAAGCAGTCGTGGAGGTCGAGGAATGTCGAGAACGAGAAATGCTACCCCGTGGCTGACTCCCCGCAGAAGGTGCCGGACTTGGAGATGGACTTTCCGGAATTTGTTCCTGTTCCTGTTGCTGTTTAGTCATGATAAGACGATTCAGAAGAGATATTTGACCTTGGATTCCTGACGTGAATGATCTGTATCCCAGGCTGAAAAATAATTAAATTTATTTGTTTTTATTTTCATATTTAATAGACTTTTTTACTAAATCAGACTATCCAGCGATGATTAGAAGCGAAGTACAAGGTCTTCTCCAGGTTTTTCAGGTCAAGAAATCAGTTTCTTTCAGGACTGCATTTTCTTACATCAAATAATGAAATAACCGTTTTTCATAGATGTAAAAAATGATGAGCAATTTCATTTTTAATTGACCAAACATTTTTCAAGAAATCAGAACCATAAATAAACAAATTCTTAATTTTTTGCGAACAGAAGTCGTCTTTGAAATCTTTTAAATTACTGAAAATCTTTTAAATATTTGTGAAATCTTTTTCGTTCGTTTTAAATCATTGAAATTTTCTCAAATTTGTTGAAACCTTTTGAAATCGTTTCGAATGTACAAATTTGTTTAAATATTTGAAATCCGATGTACTGTACCCTTTTTGAAATCTGTGGAAATCCTGTATTCTTTTCAAATCTTTATGAAATTTTTATGAAATCTTTGAAATTTTTGTAAAATATTTTGTATTCATTTGAGATAATTCAAATATTTTTAATCTGTGTAAAATCTTTTGAAATTTTAAAAATCTTTTTAAATTTGTAGAATCTTTGGAAATGTTCGAAATCTTTGTGTAATCTTTGTAAAAACTTTTAGAATATTTGTGCAATTTTTCTTAAATTTTTGTAAAATCTTCTTTTATTCGTTGAAATCATTGAAATCATTGAATTATTCAAAATGTTATCGAAATCTTTTCAAATCTTCTAAAAAGTTTTGAAAGTTTTTAAAATCGTGTCAAATCTTTAAAATGTTTTAAAATGTTTGAAATCTGGTGTACCTTTTTAAAATGATTTTAATCTGTTGAAAGTTTTAGAATCTTTGGAAATGTTTAATATCTTTGAAATCCTTGTGAAATATTTAAAATCCTTGCAAATATTTACGAATTACTTGCAATTTTTGGTAAATTTTTGTAAAATCTTTCGAAATATTTGTGAAGTTTTTCTTAAATCTTTTTTATTCGTTAAAATCATTGAATTATTTGAAATCTTAGCGAATTCTTTCAAAAAATTTTGAAATTGTTTCAGATCTTTGAAATGTTTGAAATATTTGTGAAATCTTTTGTATTCGCTTGAAATCATGAAAATATTTTTAATCTGTGTAAAGACTTTTGAAATAATAGAAATCTAGTTTACATATTAAAAGCTTCTAAATCTTTTGAAAGTATTCAAATCTTTGGAAATTTGCAAAATCTTTGGTCAATTTCTGTTAAATCTTTGAAATCTTTGTCAAACCTTTTGAAACACTTGGGAGATTTTTCTTAAATCTTTTTTATTTTTTGAAAGCATAGAATTATTCGAAATCTTCGTGAATTTCTTTTAAATCTTCGAAATGTTTAAAAATCTTTGAAATCTGATGTACTGTACTGGAAATCTTTTTCATTCATTTGAAATCATTAAAATATTTGTATTTTTTGGAAACTCTTCAAAGCTGAATTATCCTTTTTAAAATCTTAACAATCTTTGTAATCCTTTGAAAAATTTAGAATCTTTAGAAGTGTTCGAAATATTTGTACAATTTTTCTTAAATCTTTGTGAAATCTTTTAACATCTTCCAAAAAGTTTCGAAATCTTTTGAAATCTTTTAAAATCTTCCAAAAACTTTTGAAAGTTTTTGAAATCTTTTCAAATCCTCGAGATATTTTAAAATCTTTGAAATCTGATGTACTGTACCTTTTTTTAAATCTTTCGAGTTTTTGAATTCTTTTTAAAATTATTGTAATCTTTTGAAAGTTTTAGAACCTTTGGAGATGTTTAAAATCTTTGAAATCCTTGTGAAATATTTAAAATCCTTGCAATCTTTACGAAATATTTGAAATTTTTGGGAAATCTTAGTCAAATCTTTCGAAATATTTTTTTGAAATCGTTTGTATTCACTTGAAATCATGAAAATATTTGTAATCTGTATAAAATCTTTTGAAATCGAAGACATCTGGTTTACGTATTAAAAGATTCAAAGTTTTTTGAAAGCTTTATAGTCTTCGGAAATGTTCTAAATCATTGTGAAATCTTTAAAATCCTTTTAATTTTTACGAAATGTTCGAAATATTTAGCAAATTCTTGTAAAATCTTTTAAATCTTTGTCAAACCCTTTGGAATATTTTTGAAATTTTTCTTAAATCTCTTTTTGTGAAATCTTTTTTATTCGTTCAAATCATTGATTTGAAATTTCCGTAAAATCTTTTCAAATCTTGTAAATGTTTTAAAATCTTTGAAATCTGGTGTATTGTACACTTTTTGAAATCTCTGGAATTCTTGTACCTTTTAAAATCTTTATGAAATATTTGTGAAATCCTTTGGATTCATTTTAAATCATTAAAATATTTTTATTCTGTGTAAAATATTTTGAAATCTTAAAAATTTTTGAAATCTTAACAATCTTTGTAATCCTTTATCTCTTATTTATTCGTTGAAATGATTGAACGATTTGAAACCTTAGTGAAATCTTCTAAAATCGATCAAAAAGTTTTGAAAGCTTTTGAAATCTGATAATCTTTGAAATTTTTGCATTATTTTTAAATCTTTATAAAATCTTTAAAATATTTGTGAAATCTTCCGTTTTTATTTGAAAGCATTAATAAAAATATTTTTAATCTGTGTAAAATCTTCTTAAATCTTAGAAATATGGTTTACTTTTAAAAATTTTTTAAATATTTTGAAAGTTTTAAATTCTTGAGAAATATTCGAAATAATTTTGAAATCTTTTAAATCTTTGCAATCTTTATAAAATGTTGGAAATGTTTGTGAAATATTTTTTAAGTCTTTTGAAATATTTGTAAAAATTTTCTTTAATCTTTGTGAAATCTTCTTTTATTCGTTGAAATTACTGAATTATTTAAAATCTTCGTGAAACCTTTACAAATCTTCCAAAAAGTTTTAAAAGATTTAAAAATCGTTTCAAATCTTCGAAATGTTTTCAAATCTAAAATCTGATGTACACCTTTTTTGAAATCTTTTGAGTTTTTGTATTCTTTTTAAATCTTTATGAAATTTTTATGAAATCTTTGAAATATTTGTGAAATCTTTCTAAAAATTGTTATAACAACTTGAAATCATTCAAACATTTCTAATCTATGTAAAATCTTTTAAAATTTTATAAATCTGGTTAATTACACCCCTTTTAATATCTTTAAAATCTTTCATATCTTTTGAAATCGTTGTAAAATATGATGTACACGCCTATTTTAAATTTTAGTTCATTCTAATTCTGAAACTGAATTAACATCGAAATTTTAATTTAATAATTTGTATAACTAATAAGTTGAATATGACAAAAAATGTTTACTTGACATTCTACATTAGCGGAGACGAAATAAAAAAACGTATAACATTATTATTCACAATACTAAAGTCTATAATGAGTAAAAAATAAACTATATCTTTATAAATAAAATATATAAAAAACTTTTCACTAGTAAGATTTCTTATAAACAAGATTTTTCTTTCATAATAGACTAAAAGATTTAAATTACTTTTCGCATTTAAATAAAATAACTGTTTTAAAAGAAATTTTTTATTTATTCAAGGTTCTCGTGAAAAATGCACGAAGATTTCCATATTTTCAAGATTCAAAAAAGAAAATCAAGGAGAATTCCAGGTTTTCAAGGTCGCTGGATAGTCAGTAAATAACACTCCGGAGTCCGAACTTGATCCTAAAATGATTTAAATTTGAATCTCACCATTCGGAGTGTGACCACCGTGTCATCAGATGAAGTCCTTCTCTCAAATTGATGGCAGAATCCAAAGTTTGCATTGGTGCGTAGGCTGCTCTCACAGTTCTTGCCATAGCAGGCGCGTCCCTTAAAACTGTAGCGAGTACAGCAGCCCATCCAAGGCAGCCACCCTCAAGGAAAAGTTGCAGAAGATATCTCAACTGTACTTCTGCTCGACTGACCGGGCCTGCAGGCGAAGCCACGTGCAGCTCTGCAGGTTCGATCGGTTCCGGTGCAACCCAGCAGACTGTTCCGACTCCTGTTCCTACAATAGACTCGATATCGTCCCTCCAAACTGTGCTCGTTTCGCTGATAACACTATTGGAATCTGCTGAAATGAGACTTTAGTTTTTATCGTCGTCGCAATGGGGATGTTGCATGATATGAGATCAAAAAATAGTTTGATACTTTAGTAGCTCATTCTTATATTCCAAGAAATAATTTTTCATAACACATGTATCGAAAATTTGACTTTCGATGCCTCCGTAGCGGGTCGAAAGTTGTGTTTTCAACCCTAGACTAGAAAGTAGAAACAGGCGACTGCGAAAGTAACTTTACGCCGTAACCGGTATCGACAGTATATACATTCTACTTTATCTACAGTTCTCTGCAGCCATTCTCCCTCTTACCGAACCTTTTTTCGAGAATCGTGTCATTCTAACCTATATCTGTCACTGTCTACGTATTTACAAAGAATACTTCGCTCGGACTGCTAACTTCACGCTCGTGCAATTGTCGCTTTTCGCCCCTTGTTGCACAATATACTATTACCGATTCAAAATTTTATTTTTCTCGAAAAAGAAGAAAAATATGAATAGCAGTTCATAATTGAAGAAATGGGTCAGCTTCCTGAAATATATTAAACTGCACCCTTTGCAGATGTTTATATTGTCCAATTCAATAATTTTCTCCAAAATATAGAAAAAAAAATCGACTAAAATAGCAATTAGTTTAAAGAACGTTAATATTTCGTTTGTAAACGTTTGTTTTTAATTCAATAATTACTCAAAAACATTCTTCATGAGATTATTAAGTATCCTGAGCTTGAAAGTAAAGATAAAATTGGCATTTATCTCTCAAATTTAAGAAATATGATTTTTTCCGATTAAAAATATCATTTTTCTCCAAAACCACGCAAAATATAAATAGCAGTTCATAGTTCAAAATTTTTCAGCTTCCTGAAATATATTACATTATACACTTTCCAGATGTTTATACTGTTCAATTCAATACATGTTTCCATATTATAGAATAAATTATACTAAAATATCATTTAGTTTCACGAACTTTAACATTTTATTTTTAAGAATGACTATTTTTAGTTTATTGACTATTTGAAGAACATTGTCCATGAAATTATTAAGGTTCCTGAGCTTTAAAGTAATAAAATTAATT
>NC_046663.1:53534498-53541947 GCF_010883055.1 Belonocnema kinseyi
ACCGATTTAAAATCTAATTTTTCTCGAAAAAGAAGCAAAATATGAGTAGCAGTTCATAGTTTAAAGAAATTTGTCAGCTTCCTGAAACATATTAAATTGTACTCTTTCCAGATGTTTATATTTTTCAATACATTTTTCCAAAATATATAGAAAAAATCCGACTAAAATAGCATTTAGTTTAACGATCTTTAATATTTCATTTTTAAATACGTTTGTTTTCAGTTCACTAACTATTTGAAAAACATGTACCATGGGATTCTAAAGTTTCCGAGCTTCAAAGTACAGAAAAATTCGTTTTTATCTCTAAAATCTCAGAAATATAATTTTTCCCAATTTAAATCTCATTTTTCTCGAAATCTACGCAAAATACAACTAACAATTTATAGTTCAAAATTATTCAGTTTCCTGGAATAAATTAAAATGTAGCCTTCCCAGATGTTATATTGTTTAATTCAATAAATTTTTCCAAAAATATAGAGAAATAGACTAAAATAGTATTTAGTTTAATGAACTGTACATTTTGTTTTTAAAAACGTTTGTTTTTCATTTACTGACTAACATGTTATAATATTAAGGTTCCTGAGCTTCAAAATAAGAAAAAATTGTTTTTTACTCGTATATCTAATATTGAAGATATATAATTTTTACCGATTAAAAATTTCATTTTTCTCGAAAAAGAAGAAAAATATGAATAGCAGTTCATAATTTAAGAAATTGGTCAGCTTCCTGAAAGATATTAAATTGCACCCTTTCCAGATGTTTATATTGTTCAATCCAGTAATTTTTTCCAAAATACAGAAAAAAATCGATTAAAATTGCACTAAGTTTAAAGAACGTTAATATTTCGTTTGTAAACGTTTGTTTTTAATTCAATAACTACTCAAAAACATTCTTCATGAGATTATTAACCCATAAAGGGCATACTGGGTGAAAACACCCAGCGACTTATTTGCGCTTTAACAAAACGTACCAAATTCAAGAAAATGGAACATATGGCGCCAGATTAACAAATTACGTAAAAACCTATTTTTCTATGTCATTTTTACATAATTTTGATTTACATAATTTTTATACGCAGTTTAAGATCAATAAAATCGTTTAATTACCCAAAGTACGGTGTTTCATTTTTCATTGAATTGAAGCCTTTATTTTTTAGAATAAATACCTTGTTTGGAACGAACACTATAAGACTAATTTTAGTTTGAAGCGCTGTATCTCGAAAGTATTCAAGTAAAATTTTAAGTAAAAATATCAAAAACTTAAAAAGTTATGAATTTTAGAGTGGAAGAAGTCATTTTTTATTTTTTTTCCAAAAAGGATTTTTTTATCTAATTTAAATTTCGAAAACAGTTATGAAACTTTTTTCTCCTTAAACTAAATAGATTAAACATATCATTAATTGATTTTCTTGTAAAAAACTATCCAATACCGTCGACACAGGACACGTTTGAATACCCTTGGGTGCGTAACACTTAGTATGCTCTTTCTGTAATTGTATGGAAGTGTGCCCTTCAAGGGTAAAGAAAAATTGGCTTGTATCTCTCAAATTTATAAAATATAATTTTCTCTTATTCAAAATTTCATTTTTCTCGAAAACTACGGCAACATATGAATAGCAGTTTATAGTTTCAAAGATATACAAAAATCGACTAAAATAGCAGTTTAACGAACATTATCATTTTATTTTGAAAAAATAAATGAACAAGACTATTTAAAGAACATGTTTCATGAAATTATTAAGGATTTTAGGAAGGGGGGCGACTTTAAATATTGTTACTAAACTGGAAAAAATGTTTAAAAAAATAAGATTTCGATTTTCGTAAAAGTAAATGCTATTTTAGTCGTTTTAATAAATAAATTTTTGATAGAAAAATGTTTAAACCCATTTTTCTTTACTCTGAAGCCCAGGAACCTTAATAATCTCATAGAATATGTTCTTTACATAGTGAACTACAAACAAGTATTTAAAAAATTTTTTAATTTTGTTGAACTAAATGCTATTTTAGTCAATTTTTTTTCTATATCTTTGAAAAATTTATTTAATTAAGGGGGTGGTCAGTCCCTCAAAACCGAAAAAATCGATTTTTTTTCGTTTAATCGATTCAAAAACTATCTGAAAACGTCCGTACAAAATTCTAGCTTCTAATCCAAAGTATTTCGGAAGATATTCCCAGTAGTGCACGGGCGTGCCGACGTTCGGTGGGACGCGCTGCTCGCGTCGTATGACCGCTTGCTTGTCCAGTCGGCCCAGCGTTCGACTTTTACTACTGATTTCTCGTCGTCTTAAAATTATTCCCAAAGGGCGTGCACGTTTTCTAAAAAAGTATTCAATCTATTATACTCATTCAAGTTTCATTTTGTAAAGTATTGAAAACAACTCTACATGAACCACAAATATAAATGATTTTATCCATATTTAATATTTTTATAAGCACAAATATTTTTAAAAATTACATCAAAAATCGTAATTTTTGTTGGAACAGTGGAAATTTCCATTAATATTCGTTTTTTTACATTTATTTGGTCCACATAGAGTAAAAAAGTATCCAAATTAAGAAAATGACAATTATTTCTTTTTCCGTTACGAATTCCGGACACTATTGTGCACGACATCCTACTACTTCGGTGGCGAGACATTTCAGTGCACCATGCTTTACTCCGACATTTTGGAATATTTTGTTGTCATTTTTTATAAAACTTTGTTCAAAAGTTGACGAAAATATACCTGGAAGATTGACGGTCTTTGCTGTTTTTTATGGAAAGTGTACAATTTAATTATATATTTTGCGTAGTTTTCGAGAAAAATGAAATCTTGAATCGGCAAAGATTATATTTCTTCAATCTTAAGAGATAAAAGCCAATCTTTTTTTTACTTTGAAGCTCAGGAACCTTAATAATCTCATGAAATATGTCCTTTGAATAGTGATTGAATTGGAAAGAAACGTTTTTGAAAATAAAATGTTAAAGATTGTTAAACTAACTGCTATTTATGTCGATTTTTTCTATATCTTGGAAAAATGTATTAAAATTAACAATCTAAACATTTGGAAAGACACAGTTTAATCAGGGGGTGCTTCCACAGTATCATAGGAAAAATGCATAAAAATTACAAAATAAATATGAAAAGCCCTTTAAAAGCATTTTTTCTTCATAGTTTAAAGTCAGGTAGTGAATGAGACTTATGTACTTACGTATTATTTTGTTTAATATAGGAAAAAGTGTCATAATTGACATAATTCAAACAAACAAAAAATTGCATGGATATTCAAGACTTATAAAAAATAATACAAAAATAAATAACGAATACACAAATGAATGGAAAAAAATGCCAAAAATATATGCTGATCATAGTTAATTCATTATTAATTTATGAGCTATTGATAGAATTATAAATAAGGCAAACAATTTAAGTAATCATTAATTAATAATTGCTTAATCATTTTCGGCAATTTTAAATTCGACAAACTTAAATTTCAACAATAGAAATATTTATGGGAATTTAACAATTCGTTTATATTATAATTTGGCAATTTTTTGTAGTCTATTTATGATTTTATTATTCCTTTTTTCATTATTTTGTATCAGTCCCGGATATTGAAACACTTTTCAATATAGTTATGAAGAACTAATTTTTGTTTATATTGCCGTTTTCGAATATAATAAATCCTTAAATATTGTTTTCTATTACAATGAAATAACGAAATCTAAAATGTGATATTTTTTAAACAATTAGACTTTGTAATGAAGCTAGAATATTTTAACATTTGTATGCCACACTTCAAGAAAAGCCATTATCACCTTGTTTTCAAATTTATGCCAATATAATTTTCATGAGATTGTTGAGAAAAATTAAAAGATTTTTCAATATTTCAGAGGATTCAGAAAAGAATCTAGAAGACTTTTAAATTTTCTAAACTATTTTTAGAAATTTGAGGAAATCGTTTGTTATGTTTAAAAACCTTTTTCAATTTTCTCTTATAGTTCACATTTAAAAATAAAAAATTATTTAAAATTTTCACACGAATATAAGAAAAGTTCTTCTTTTTTTAAATCTTACCAGACCTTCTAAACATTCTAATTTCAAAAAATTATTTAAACTTTTTCTACCTTTTTTATTTATTCTGCAAAGGCTTTAAAACTTCCTTAAGATCTTTCAGATTCTTCTTTGACTATTTTTGAAATCTTGTAAAATCTTTTTAAATGATCTATTCAAATTAATTTTTCCTAGGAAACTGAAAAAATGTCTTTCCTTATCGTGAAACTTTACAAAATTTAGAAAAAAAACTTTACAAGTTTTAATTATTTTTGAATCGTTTCAAATTTTTTGAATATCTCTTAAAATTTCACATTTATAAAAAATTTTAGGAAATAATTCAAAATGTTTTGTGATCTTTTTTTCGATTTTCTCTTAAAATTCCTTAGAAAATAATCATTTAAAAATTTCCCAAGATTTTAAGAACTTCTTTTCACACCCTGACAAAATTAAATTTACGTAAAAAATTTGTAAATCTTGAAAAATTATAAAAAATGGTCTCAAAAGTCTTCCATATTCTTTTAACCCACATTTTAAAATCTTTAAAACTTGAAATTATTCTTTTAAAATAAAACCTTAAGCATTTCTCCTCGAATCTTTCATGATTATTAAAAAGCTTCTCTTTTATTCGGGGTCTTCGCGTGTTCTCTGAGTTAACTTTTATAACCTGATTTTTATACCGCAACCATTTTCTTGATACTTTTTCAAGAGTTTCTAACGTATCTATATGACAAAAGAAATATAACAGTCAAAACAACTAGAACAAAGCTCCCTAGAACAAGTTGATAAATCAGTCTCGACCTTGTATTTATGTTAGATCACTCAATCAGGCGTCGATTGGAAAGGTCAGTTACAATAAAAACAGACAAATGTTATTAAAACGTTTCGGTCCTGGGTTTGGTCCCTCTTCAGTAAATATTTTTTTATGGTCAAAATCTGTGAGACAAAATAAAAAATTGTATAAAATGAGAACAAATACGATAAAAAATAAACAAAAAAGGAAAAAGGGAAGTTTGAATTTTTAAGCAATAAAATAAGTTAATGAATTAAATAAAAGAAGAGAAATTACTCAAATTTGAATATTCAATAGTGCGAAAAGTTTGTTTACAAAACAGATTAAATAACAATTAGATGGTTTACATTATTTAAATAACTGTGAAAGACATACCTTTACAAAAAGTTCATTACAAATATTTTAAGTCCAAAAACATAACATTAATGATTCAATATATAAACAAAATTAACTTATGTGACATTTCCAGGCATGATAAGACGTGATATTTATAAAAATTGTTTAAAAACATTTCTTTTTTATATTAATTGAAAACACTTTTTTGGCCAGGTTGGCAAGATTTTAAAGACACAACCGGTCGCCAACCTGGCTCAACGTGTAGTGAGGAAACAAACAATGAAAACGAAAGCTGAAAAGGGCAATCAAATAATGAAATCTACCGATAAGTAATTCCAAATGCAATTAAAACCAGGAACAAAACAGGAAAATTAAAAATTAAAAAAAAAAGAAGAATTAAATTTGATTTAAAATGGTTTTATAGGTTTTCGGGAAATTATTCTTTTCATAGCGTAAATTAACGGCAACATTTTGATGTTTGTTGATAAAGTAATTTTCAATAACTTTGCGACGAGGTTTGTTTTTCTCATAAGCTGAAATTTGTGTATTGTCAAAGTCGAATTGGTGACCGGTATCTAAAAAATGTTCAGTAAGAGCTGTATGATTGTTGTTATTGAAATTGGTTTTAGAATATTTATGTTCTCTATTTCTAGTTTCTAATTTTCTTCCCGTTTCATCAACGTAGACTGCAGTGCAATTGAAGCATTTGCATTTATATAATAAGCCCGTCCGTTTGAATTTTGGAAGTGGATCCTTTAGGTTGGAGAAAAACTTTTCAGAGGTTTTGATTGGTTTAAACATTGTTTTTATTTTATGGTGACGTAAAACCCGTTCAATTTTTTCAGATAAACCTTTGATATATGGACAAACAGTGAAATCTACAAAATTCTTCCCTGGTTTTTTATTATTGGTAAGAGATTCAGAGTTATAAAAACGTAAAGTTTCTTTTTTTAAACAGTCATCAATTAAATGTGAAGGGTACCCATTGTCTTTTAAGGTATCTTTAATAAGTTTGATCATTTTGGGCATGAATTCTGGATCTGAAATTCGGAGAATTTGGAAAAACAAACCTCTTAATACACCAATTTTATGGCAGTTTGGATGAGATGAATTAAAATTTAGATATCTGAGCGACCATGCTTTCTTTTGAAACCAGTCAATTTTGATATAATTATTTTCACGGATAATTAATATGTCTAAAAAACTAATTTTGTTTTTGTTTTCAATCTCAATGGTGAATTTTAGATTATTATTGTAGCTATTAAATTGATCCAAGATGATTTGTGTTTTATTTCACGGAATCGCTGTGACAATATCGTCTACATATCGGTAAAAGAATGGGAGGCAAAAATTTAGTGCATTTAAGCAAGTGCTTTTCAATTTTTCCATGAATAAATTCGCTGTAGCCGGAGACAGAGGAGAACCCATGACTAGACCCAAAATTTGCTTATACGTTTTACTGTCAATGTTGAAAAAAGTAGTATTCAAGCACAAATTAACACATTTTATGAATTCATCTTCAGGGATTTTTGTATGTTCGGAGATTTCCGTCCTTCTCTTTTTAATACCCTGGATGACTAGATTGACAGGGATGTTGATGAACACGTTGACTACATCTAAAGATACTAGAACATAGCCCTTTGGTAATACGTGTCTTTTAATGTTTTTAACAAAAGATAGACTGCCTTTGACGTGACAAGCATTCTTTTCAATGATCTTATTCAAAATATTGGATATGTAAGACGCTAGATTATAGGTGGGACTATTTATCGTGGAAACAATTAATTTTGAAGGGTTGCCAGTTTTATGAATCTTGGGTAAACCGTAAGCTCTTGGAGTGACGGATGTGTAACACCTCAAATCTTTAGCTTCTTTTTCAGTAAGATAGTTTTTATTTAACATAGTACTAACCAAATCATTATTTTTTGCTTCAGTAGTAGAAGTATATTCAGATTTAGAAATCTTATAAGTATTAGTAAATTCAAAATATTCAACATTTTAGTTTTATAATCGGATTTTGACATGGCTACAGTAACATTGCCTTTATCTGCTTTTAAGAAAAGAATATCAGGATTATCTTTAAAAAATTGTGTAACTCCGTTAGGTTTTAAATTGCAACTAAATTTTTTCCTATTCCGCCTTTTCAGAGATGTAACATGGTCCATGATTAGCTGAGTGCAATGATTCCTAATACGAGGGTAGTTCAATAAGTCCTTAGAATGAAGTATAAAAACAATTTTTTTTGGGTAAATTTTTTTTTATTTTTCAACATAATCTCCTTGGAGCT
>NC_046663.1:53542047-53586451 GCF_010883055.1 Belonocnema kinseyi
ATATATCTAGTCGGGAGTGGTGCTGACTGAAAACAGATGATTTGGAGCGTTTCGCGCGCCATCTGTTGGTCATTCTAAGGACTTATTGAACTACCCTCGTAATAGGGACAATTGGTCCCTAGAACAACGTTACTAATAGCGCCGCCGCATGGCCGTTTTCAACACATGTGCCATTTTCAACTCTCGGTGACAGGAGGCCGAGTTTAATAGATATCAGGAAGATAAACAATTTTGAACCATAAATTGCTATTAATATTTTGCGTCGTTTCCGAGAAAAATGAGATGTTCAATTATTAAAAATGAAAAAATCTTTATTCTTAAAAAAGCGTAGTGCGAGTGTTATCTCTTTTGGCTCTAAATAATCGGAAGCATACCCGAAGCACATACAAAAGAGAAACTGGATCTGCAGCTACCTTTGGGTCGAACTTAATTGAGGCTAGCCCTGAATACCTCAGTGGACCAACATAACATCAAAATTCAATAAGACTTTAGCGTCACAACAAAAAATGCCCCAGATCTAGAAGAGTTGGAAAAAAATGAATAGAAATTGAATACCTTGCAACATATGTGGTGTGAGATTCGCTTCCGTGACAGGAAATTGAGTTTCCAAACTCGCAACTGGCGACACCAAACTCGTATAAGGTGGTCTACTGCTAGGCAAACTAGTGTATCCACTGTCAGGAACATCCAGAGGGATATTCGGAGACAAAATTTCTTCTGGTGTCTCGAAGTTCGTCGATCGCAAGGATCTCAGAGATGTGACACTGGATCTTCTGAACTTGTTCAAGGACGGCAATGATAGCAACGGATAGGGAAAAATGAAGTCTTCGTGAACGGCTTTTAGAGCTGCGACGAAATCATCTATTTTAGCGGCTCTTTCCCTTTCGCGGGCCAACCATGTGACTAAATGGAAATCAAGTCGAGCTGCGAAACGGCCAAGATCAGCCAATCGACGAGCCGACAGCAAACGACGCGCGTGTCTTTGCAAAATAACGTCGATGAAGAATTCCTCCGCCGAACCCTCTCTGTAATTTTTAATTTATCTCAGTTTGCACTTTTAGAGTTTAAAAAATGTAAATTACACTTTAAAAGGAATTTACAAATAATTTTATATTGATATCTTTTGCAATTTTTTTCTTTAAACGTAAATTAAACACTCAGGGTGTCCAGCAATTCTTAGGAACAAAACTCAAGGACTTTTCCGGGACAAAAAGTCAAGTTTTTTCCGGTCTCATTTTTTACATCAAATAATGAAATAACCGTTTGTTATAGATGTAAAAAATAAGCGATTTCATTTTTTATTGGACATAAATTCTAAAAAAATCAGAACCATAAATAAATAAATTCTTTATTTTTTGAAAACATGTCTTCTTTGAAATCCTTGAAGTCTTTGTGATTTTTTTTTAAAATCTTTATTAAATTTTTATAAAGTCTTTGAAATATTTGCGAAAGTTTTCATATTCGTTTGAAATATTTAATTATTTAAAAATGTTTAAAATCTTTGAAATTGTTGTATTCAAATCTTTTTCAAATCTTTGAAATCCTTACAATCTTTATGAAATGTTCGATATTTTTGGGAAAATTTTTGTCAAATCTGATTTGGAACCAATTCAAAACTTCGAAATGTTTTAAAATATTTGAAATCTGGTGTAACCCTTTTTCAAAAATTTCAAATCCTTTAAATCTTTCCAAAGCTTTTTGAAATTGTTGTAAAGTATTTGAAATCTGGTGTACGCGCATTTTTTTAATCTGTGAAATCTGTCAAATCTTTGTAAAATGTTCAAAATCCTTTTAAATGTTTTAAAATCTTTGACATATTTTGAAATCTTTAGTGATGATTAGTAACCTGATGTACACGGAAAAACCTCATTCTAATTCTGAAACTGCATTACCATTAACATTTTCAACTAATAATTTTTATAATTCATCAGTTGAATATCACAATAAAAATGTATACTTTAACATTCAGTATTAGCGAAGAAAAAATTAAAAACTTACAGAATTATTCACAATATTAGAGTCTGTTCATTGCAATCTATAAAATAATTGATAGCCTATAAAAAATAAATATAAATGATTTTATTTATTCTATAATGTAATCAATTATATCTTGATAAATAAAAAACTTTTCATTAGCAAGATTTCTTAGAAACGAGATGTTTCTTTTATAATAGACTAAAAGATTTAAATTACTTTTCACATTTCAATAAAATAACTGTTTTAAAGGAAAAAAGAAATTTAATTTATGGTTCTCTTGAAAAATTCAAGGAGATTTTCAAATTATCATGGCTACAAAAAAAGTGGAAAAATTCAAGGAGAATTCCAGGTTTTCAAGGTTTTCAAGGTCGTTGGACATCTTGAATACATAAAACAATTTTTGTTCTTCAAAAAGAGCCCGATTGCTTCAATATTTATGAAGGTTAGATAAGGTTCAATATTTATATAAATTATAAAATATAATATATTTTTACTATACTTTTAGAGGCGATGCTCAAATTTTAGAAAAATCCCAGCTTCTTAGATTTCCCAATTGAGAAAGTTGAACTTTTAAGTTTTAAGATTGGATAGTATTTAAAAAAAATTGATTCAAAGCCTTAACAATTTGAGTAATATTTTAATTTCGAGATCTTGTAAATGAACTATTTTTAAACCAGACTCCCCCAGGCTGAAAAGTCTGAATGATTTTACATCTGAAATGGTTTCAAATTGAAAGCTTTGAAAAGTAAACATTTTAAATTTTATACTGGATTTGTGGACTTTATTTATATTGATTACTCACTTATTCTCGGACTTTTCAGCTTTGACGGTAGGCACTGATTTTTTGCGCCTCATAACAACATTTCTCGTTTTCTCCAACATGGATGAAGGAGTGGAATCTTTGCTCCCGGATTCTGATTGGACTTTCGGAGACACTGTTGTACTGTAACTTCGACTTCTGGAGACTTGCATCGTTCCTAAAACGAGAGACAAGTCGTCTTCTTGAGGTGAAAGCGGAGGAGTTTGTGTTGGGCCTCCCAATTTTGAAGAACCGCCCCAAGAAGTTCGTGGAGATTCGACATCATTTGGATCTAAAAAATGGAAAAATATTAATTAACCGTGCTGCAATTGATCAAACTTAATTAATTTAAAGAAAGTTCATGCCTTCAATCGGGTTACACTCGTTCTTAGACAACTTTATTCTACACCAAATATATTGCACACAAGTTTACTGATAATATTTTTCCGACACAAAACTTTTTCTACACATAATTTAATACTGTTATATTTTTCCTACAAAACATTTTTCTTACACAGAATTTAATATTGTTTAATACTTTTATTTATTTCCTATACGAAATATTTCATACAAAAAATATTTCCTACACAGAATTTAATATTGTTAAATACTTTTATTTATTTCCTACACAAAATATTTTCTACACAGAATTTAATACTGTCATAGTTTTCCTGCACGAAACTTTTTCTACACAAATTTTTTCCTACACAAAATTTAATACTGTTATATTTTTCCTACACATAATTTTTTCTACTCAGAAGATTTCCTAAACATAATTTTATATTTTTTAATACTATTATTTTGTTCCTACGCAAAATATTTTCTACACAGAAAAAAAGTAATATTTTAATCTCAAGATAGTCTCTAAACATTGTACAAAAAATCTTATGTGTAATATTTTTCCTGCACAAAATATATTCTACATAACATTCTTTAATAATGTGTAACAAAAAAGTCCTAACTAATTCTACTTTTGTAGTTTTTACGTATCTCGTCTCTTTTGTAAAAATATTAAATTTTTCGGTTTTAGATGATCTAATCGCGATAATTAAATAAAAAACGAAAAGTTCTAACAAAAAATACCTAAACAATTTTTTTAGTACCTTTTAATAGATCGGATTCTTTCTAAGAACTTTCTTTCCTTTCTTACATCGTTTAGCTCAAAATAATAATTTTTGATTTTTACATTCTCATTAGAGAAAGTATTTGATTTTTGTAAAATTTGTCCCCCCCCCCCAGTTTTTGTCAAATGTCCACGTTTTGAGACCCCCTGAATCCGAAAAACAGGTTTTTACCAATGTGTCTGTCTGTATGTCTGTATGTATGTCTGCATGTTTCCACAATAACTTTAAAAAAAATTAATCTATTAGATTGGCCTTTGGTACACTTGTTTAGTATTCTAAACTAAAGGTCAAGCTCGTTATCTAGTCATTTTGAATAAAAATTCATAAAGTGGGCACATTATGAATATTTTTGAGACTACTTTGTTTGAAATTTAAAATTTCTCTGTACGGTTATTCATAGTATTCAAAAAGTAGAACAATTTATCCTTAAGATTTTTTTCATAAAATCAAAAATTACCAGGTATAGTATTTACAAACTTCTAGAAAACACACGAAAATGAACACTTTAAGCCAAATAACGCACGATATGGAAAAAAAGTCAAGAGAAGACAAATATTGCTTTTTGAATGCCCTATAAGATTATCATAACAACTTTTTGAATTTTCTTGAAAAATCAAAAATTCAAATTTTGATAAAATACAAAATGATGAAAAATTTAGAAATTACATTTTTCGGCTAAAGTGTGCAAAATACGGTAAAAGATGACAGAAAAAACTGTGCATTTGAAAAAGATCTACAAATTTGTTATTATACTGTTATTATATATATTCTGTGTAGAAAATATTTTGTGTAGGAAAAAAATAAAAGTATTTAACAATATTAAATACTGTGCAGGAAAATATTTGTGTAGAAAAAGTTTTGTGTAGGAAAAATATAACAGTATTAAATTATGTGTACGAAATGTTTAGTCTAGAAAAAGTTTTGTGTAGGAAAAATGTGATCAGTATATTTGTGTACAATATATTTTGTGAAGAGTAAAATTGTGTTAGAACAGCGTTTTCCCCTTTCAATCATTGTTTCAATTCATTACAAATGAGATGATTTTGAGTAAATTCTGAAAAATTACGTACATCTATATTTTATCAATTTATTATGGGCGTTGCAAGCCTTGAAACTAATAGAAATTTTTTATATTTAAAATAATACACGCTTTGCAAGGTGAAATCTTCATTTTTATATTACCTGATTTTTCCTTGACCAATTTTTCATTTTTCCTAACAGTTAATATTGAAATACAAGCATTTTTATCTTGTAACATTTTTAATATACGATCTTTTATAAACGGAATAAAACAATTTTTCAGATATAAATTTAAAAATTTCAAATTTATTTATTTTAAATAAAATAATGACTTTTCTACCATAAAAACTGACTTTTTAATAAAATACTTGAATTCTCAACCTAAAAAAGATTAATTCTAAACAAAAGGTGTAATAGTTGATATTGCAACGTAAAATATGAAATTTTAAAATCAAAAAGATGAATTTTCAAACAAAAAATATGAACTTTCAGCACAAAATTTTTTTAAAACAAAATAGTTAAATTTTCAACCTTCATACAAAATAAACACAAATTTTCAACAAAATATTTCAACTTTTACTCCAGAAGTTCAATTTTCAATTAAAAAAGAACCGTTTTTAACAAAATAGTTAAGCTTTCAACTAAAAAGATAAATTTTCGACTAAAAATACGAATCTTCAACTAAAAAATGATTCCTTGACAAAGTAGTTGAACACAAATTTTCAAACAAAATAGTTGCATTTTCATCAAAGAAAGATGAAATTTTTACTAAAACAGATGAATTTTTAAATCAAAAACAACAATTTTCAACCAAAAAGGATGACTTTTTAAAACAAAATTGTTGAATTTTCAACTAAAGGGCTGCATTTTTATCCAACACAGATGAAATTACTAATAAAACAGATGAATTTTTATTTTAAAAAAAAGTTTTAAAAAATAGTTGAATTTGCATTCAAAAAAGTCCAGTTGAACTTTCATATAAAAAAAGTCCAGTTGACTCATCCGAGAAAGATTCCAGTTGAATTTTCAGCACCAAAATATAAATTTTTAACAAAAAGTACATTTTCTACGAAACAGTGGAATTTTCTACGAAATAGTTGAATTTTAAACCAAGCAGTTGCATTTGTATCCTGAAATAGATGCATTTTTAAATTAAAGACCAGTTTAAAAATATATATATATATATATATTAATTCTTAACCAAAAAAGAATTCAGTTGACTTTTCAACATCAAGATTTGAATTTTAAACAAAAAGTAAATTTTCCAGGAAATACTTCAATTTTCAACCGAAAACGATGAATTTTTAACACAATTATTAAATAGTCAAACAACCAGTTGCATTTTTATCAAAAAAGATGACATTTCTACTAAAACAGATATATTTTTAAAACAAAACAAATTTCAACAAAACAGTTTTATTTTTAAGCAAGAAGATTACTCTTCTACCAAAAACACAAATTGTTACGAAATACATAAATTTTCAACGGAATAGTTTAATTTTTCACTTCAAAAGTCAAATTTTAAACCAAATATAGTTAAATTTCAAAGCAAAAAGATGAATTTTCAACCAAAAAGGTTAATGTCTACGAAAATAAAAATTAATTTTCAAGAAAATACATACATTTTCAACTCAAGCATATAAATTGTCAACCAAAAATTGAATAGTTAAATTTTCAGTTAACAAAATTAATATTCAACGAAACAGATGAATTTTTAACTAAAATGATCGAATATTTAATCGCTATAATTACTTTCTCAATGAAAAAAATTTATTTACAAAATTTTTTTAACAAATAATTACATTTTTAAACAAAATTAATGAGTTTTTAACTAAAATGATGAATCTTTAACTAGAATAAATAAATTTAAAAAACTTATTTTCAAGTAAAAATATCATTATTAACCAAAACTACCAAAAATACTATTTTTAACAAATTAGATGAATTTTCAGCTAAAAATATAAATTGTAAAATAAAAATTGAATAGTTAAATTTTCAGTTAAAAAATTAATCTTCAACCAAACATAAATTTTTGACTAAATTGCTGGAATATTCAACTGGAAAAATGTACTTTTTCAGTTAAAGAAAAACTAATTTTTAACAGAAAAACAGCTCATTTTTAAACAAATAATCACATTTTCAAACAAAGTAACGAGTCTTTACCTAAATTGATGAATTTTCAACTGAAATCGTTGACTTTTAAAGTAAAAGATGAATCTAAAAAGATTAATTCACTTTTGAAAAAGACGAATTTTCAAGTAAAAAAGAGCATTTTTCAACCAAAAATTGAAGTCAAATTTTTAGTTTAAAAATGAATGTTCAAGCAAAAAGATGATTTTTTATCCAAATTCATGGAATATTGAACTCGAATAGATATATTTTCAGTTTAAAAAATTTATTTCCGACCAACCAAACAAAAAAAATATTTTCAATAAAATAGTTGAAATGAAAAAATGATGAATCTTTCAACCAAAAAAAATTTAACTTCGACTAAAGTAAACTTTCAACCAACTAATTAAATTTTCATTCGAAAAAAGATCAACTTTGAACGAAAAATTTAACAGTTGATACCTCCACTAATAAATTTTCTAATTTTTTATCAAAAACAGTTTAACAACAATTCAACAATAGTTCCAACAAAAAAGGCTATTTTTTAATATGAGTTAAATTTGCAACAATGAAAGACATCTCAATCAAGAAAGAGGAAACATTGCAAAGAAACCCTTATTTTTTAACTAAAACGATCAATTTTTAAACAAAATTAAAATAGGCTAATTTTTAGGTAAGAAAATGAAGTTCAAACCAAAAAAAAAACGAATTTTCATAAAAATAATTAAATGCAGTAACATAATGCTACTTTTAGAAAAAAAGAATGATTGCTATTGAATTTTTTTAAACAATTTAAAAAAAATAACCACGCCCTCGAAAAAATCCCTGATAAAAAAAAGTTGTTGAAAATTCCCTAAATTGGCAACAATGATCACAAAATCTTACCAATAGCTCTGAGAAAGCGCACCAGGTCTCTGGACAGTTCCCACCTTCCTTGTTCTAAAGCGGCATCCAGTAACAGAGTTGCATGTTGTCTGCTGACAGCTGATGGTTCCAGATTTTGCAAAATGATTAAATAACTGGCAGCAGTGTCCAGCTCCTGACGTTGCAAACAATCCTGCAACAATTTCTTCGGCGATCCCGCTACGGAGAAAAGATAAGGCCAGAGTGCAATTTCCGTTTTTCTAGCACACTGGACAACTGCTCGAGCCCAAACGCCAGGAAATTCACGTATAAATTCCACCACCGAGGGCAGTTGAGCGTCTGGAATTGGCTCCTTGCTCGTTGCTTCTTCCTCTAGCACCTCGTGCAAAAGGAGTTCCAAGGAATGTGGAAAGTAGGGGAGAGCTGAACAGGATCTGGCGATTTCCCAGGCGTGATAGCCCAAGTTTCGATGAATCAGTTGTCTCAGAATTTGGTGAAGATAGACTTGACTCTAGAAACAAAGTCAAGTCAATTAAGTTCTGACTGTATGTATATCATTTTAGATTCGTTGGAACCGTGAAGAAAATACACACCTGATTATTAAAATAATTTATCCAAATTGTTAATAACTTGTTAAATAATTATTGCTAAATTTTGGGAAAACGCCGCTAAATTCAAGATTTGGCGAGCCTTAATTTGGGAGAGACCCGTAATTGACCGCTCATTGCACTCACAAATTATGGACAGCTAAATATGTCAGAGGAAAATTCGAGAAAACCCCGCAGCAGGCAGTAACGGACAAATAGATTAATTTTTTACTGAAAAAGATGAATTTTACATTGAAATTATGAATCTTCAACTGCAAACAAACAATTTTAAACTAAAAAGATACATCTTAACAAAAGAGTTTAACTTCTAACCGAATCGTCTAATTTTTAAACAAAAAGATCAATTTAAAAAATAAAATTATGAATATTTAATTCAAATACTTGAATTTTTAACCAAAAAGATGAATTTTCAAACAAGAATGTTAGTTTGCAAAAAAAAATAAATTTTCTACCAGAACAGACGGTTTTTAACAAAAAAAAAAACATGAATTTTAAACGAAATAATTGAATTTTCGACTAAAAAAGACCAATTTTCAGCCGATCAGTGGGGTTTTGAATTTAAAAATATCAATTTGTATACAAAAATAGAATAGAAACATTTTCAGTTTAGAAGTTAATTTTCAACCAAACTGATGAATTTTTAACTAAAATGATGAATCTTCAACTGGAATTTTTCTACTTTAAAGCGAATTTTTTAAATAAAGTGATGAATATGTAACTGGAATACTTGAATTTTCAATCAGAAAGATGAATTTGAAAAAAAGGTTATTAATTTTAGAACAAAAAATACGGGTTTTCAACAAAATATATGAATTTTCAACGAAATATTGGAATTTTGCATTTAAAAATACCATTTTTCAATCAAATAGTTGCATTTTTAACTAAAAAAAGCCAATTTGCAGCCAAAAATGTGATGGTTAAATTTTCAATTGAAAAAAAAAAATTTTCAACCAATCTGATGAATTTTTAAATCAAATTATGAATCTTCAAATAATCGTTGAATTTTAAACCATGAAAATGAATTTCTACCAAAAAGACGAATTTTCAACTAAAAAAGATAATTTTTCAAATAAAAATTTAATCGTTAAATATTTTGGTAAAAATGTAATTTTCAACTGAAGAGATGCATTTTTAATCAAAGTGATGGAATATTCAACTGGAATAATATTTTCAGTTAAAAAAATAATATTGTTCAAACAAAAAAAAAAACAATTTTCAACAAAGTAGTTCAAGTTTCAAGTGTAATAATAATTAAATTCTTAGCAAAAAAAATAATAATAATTTTAAGCCAAGGAAAAAACAAATTTCCAACAAAACAGAACAATTTTCAACCCAAAAGATCCATTTTCAATTAAAATGATCAACTTTAACAAAAAACAAAAAGAATTAAGTTTTAATAAAAGGATTTAACTTTCAACCAGGTAATAAAATTTCCATTCCAAAAAAGATTACTTCTGAGTGAAAAATGTAGTATCTTTGATATTTTAAATAAAAAAGACTTTAATTTTAATAATTAAAAACAGTTTAATTCATCAAAAAAAGACAACTTTTCAACATGTGCTGAATTTTTTACTAAAAAAGATTTTTTGTCAAGAGAGATACAATATTGTAAACAAACTGCTAAGTTTCCAAGAAAAATACCTGCAGTTTCAACGAGATACTTAAATTTTCAATTAAAAACGATCAATTTTTAACCAAAAATAGAAGTTCAATTTTCAGTTAAACACATTAATTTAAAAAAAACTAATTTTCAACAAAATAGATAAATACAGTGATATAAAGCTACTTTTAAAAATGAAGAATCATTGTTATTGAATTTTATAATGCAATTTAAACCAAAAATCAAAGCACGCCCGCGAGAAAATTCCCTGACTTCTCCAGGTATATAAAAATTCCCTGCCAATCCCGGAATTTAGAGGTAGGACAGACCATTATTTATCCTTGATAGTTTCGAAATAAAAGCATTTGAAATTTAAGCAAAATGTACAAAATAATTTTTAGTTAAAAACGTTTTAATTCAGAATATTTTAGACGGATAAAATTTAAAAATGGATAATATTTCGAATGGAATGAGAAGAAATTCAACTTGTATCATTTCTGAATAAAAGCGTTTATAATTGGATAATTTCTAAATGGAAAAATTTTCGAACCGAAGCTTCCAAAATTTAAAACCTTCAAAATAAAAATAAAATTTTTAAAAACTAAGAAATGAAAGCACTTAAAGTGGAACTCTTTAATTTTAAACTTTTAAAATTTAAGGTTAAAAGTTTTTAATTCAATAATTTTGTATTTAAATCTGATTCAAATGCCCAATAATTTACACGTATAAAATGGAAGCTACTAACACTTTTAAACTGAAAATTTTTTACTTAAATGCAATGTAAACTGCTAAATAAATTCTTTTTGAACTTTTATCAATTGTAGAGTTCAAATATTCATATTCAGTTCAAAAAAATATAAATTTTAATGCTCTAAATTGAATCAATCAATGAATTAAATTTTTTAAATTATTTTGTTCGGTGCAATTTTAAACTAGAAACATTCAAAATTGAACTATTACAATTTCTTATAAAGTGAACACTTCTTAAATTAAAAGTAAAATGATTTTTATTTTAAATAGTTTCAAAATCCTTCAAATACTTCGAAATTTTAGTTCAAAATCTTGGAACATCTACATGTTGTTTTAAATGTTTAGAAATTAAACATTATTTTTTACATCTTTTCAGAACTTCTAAATATTCTTTCAAATGATTCAAATTTTTCCTAATTAAAAAAAAAAATTTCCTTAAAATCTACACATTAATTTTTGATGATTTTGTACATCTTTCTAAATCTTTGGGCATATTTACTTAAAATGAACTTTTCAAACTAAAAAATCATGTTCAATTTTCTTAGGAAATATTTTGTTCTTCTGAAGCCTTTCAAAATTCTTAAATAGCTTCTAGAATGTTTGTTCAAAATCTGCCAAAATCTATATTTCGTTTTCAAATAGGCCGTAAGCTGTATATATACACCAAAATTTTGGTACAAATAGACAATTAAAGTTGTAACGTTCAATGTTTAGTTTTTAATATTTAATTATAATTACTGATTTTAAATAAACAGTCAGATATTTTTAAATATTAAGTAATTTTTATTTTTATAAATTAAAAGATTTCAAATTGAATTTAAAATTTAATAAAAGCTTTTCATTACGAATATATTATTTTGGAATTATTTAAAAATTAAAAATAGTTTATAAGGTTTCAATCGGGCGTTTAAATTTTCTTAACTATTAAGACTTTCCAATTAAAACAGTATTAAACAAATGTGATTAAACAAATCAATTATTATTCACTTTTTAAATGTTCCATTTAAAAAATAATTATTAATTTATATTCACAGTTGATTAACTAGAACTGTTTTTTATGAAAAATTTTCGATTTCAAACGCTTCTAGTTTTTAATTGTTAAGCAATTAAAAACAATTAAAATCTAAAATTAAAATGTTTGTAAAGTGAAAGATTTTCGAAATACGTATTCTAAACTGAATGGTATCATATTTAAAAAAGAAATCAATTCAATTAATTAAAAAACGGTTAAAATCAGAGTCGGACAGATGTTTTTCTCTAGAAACTTGGAAAATTCCCGGTCAGAAAATAAAATCCCTGTCATTTCCCAGTTTCATAAGCTTCCTGGTTTCCCGGTCAAGCGGCCACCCTGAGAATCCCAATTACCATCGTTAACTGCATTTTAGATAATTCACATTTTTAAATAATTTTGTTTTGAAAAATGTAAATATCATATGCAAATTAGTCAGGAACGGCAAACAAAAACTGCAGTTAACGGTGTTTTCTCAAATCCCGGCAGAGATTAAAGTGAAAAATTAAAGCTAAAGTTAAAATTATAGTTAAAAATTAGGATTAGATAGTATACCGTCAATTCCAGTAAACAGAACGGCAACGAGAAAAGAGAATGCGTGTCCGAAGTGTAGAGAACAGTGTCGTTTTCCGCTCCGAGTAAAATCGCTTCTTCAAACAAAATAGCCAACGGGTAGATCCTCAGATGAAAAGGTAGCATTATTCTTTTGCTCATGAACGTGTGAGCTTTGTCCTGATGATTTCTAGGGAACAAAGGCAGCCAGACTCGCATGCCGTGTGCTCCACAAAACAACCAGAGTGCTTCTGTCAAATGAGGCTTGTCTCTTCTTGATCGCCAGGGAACCCAAACGTTCTCCACACAAGAAGCTAGTACCGTCGGAGCTCCACAAGTGAAAAGCTATTAAAAAATAAATGCATTTAGCAGGCCTCACAGTCCCTATGAAATAAAATATAGAGAACAAAGGGCACTTTTTGTCACGCTCATAGGATTATTTTTGCACGCTCAAAGGGTAAAAAATTCAGAATATTTCAGAAAATTTCAAGTTAAATTTAAAAGAATTCAAATTAATTGGAAAAACTGTAAGTTTTTTTTAAAGTTCAATGATTTCCATAACACTTTAATGTATTTAGAAGAATTTAAGATAATTTGAAAATATGAAAACATTTCGTTGAATTCAATAACTTTCAAACAAACTTAGAAAAATTCAAAGGAATTAAAAGAATGTTATAAAATGCCTAAGAATTCAAGGTGAGGTATTTAATAGACTTTAGAATCAATTAAATAAAAACTTTTTAATAATTGAAAAAAATTTCTCTGTCTATTTCAAATGTATTCAAATATTTTTACCCTACTAATGTCTAACACAAGAAGTGACTAGTGATTGCAACAAAATTCAAGTTAAATTCAAATCAATTGAAATGAATCGGAACAATTTTAAGAATAAAAAATTTGATTAATTACAATAAATTTTGAAAGAAGTTGAAGAAATTTAAAAGAAATGAGGAGAATTAGACGAACTTTATAAAAAATTCAAGCTGAATTTAAAAAGAAATCAAGTGAATTAAAAACAATTAAGAAATATGGAAGAATTAATTGAATTGGGTAGAATGGAGTAAAGTTAGAAGAACTCAAAAGATTTTAAAAGGATTTAGGATAAAATCAGAAGAATTAAGGGCGAATTTCAAATGAATTGCAAAAAATATTTGACTTTTCAAATCTTTGAATCCCTACGAAATCGCTCATGTCCTGTGAAAAATCCTTCGAAATCCATTAAAATATTCAAATCCCTTAAAATTATTAAAACCCTTGGAAATCCGTTGAAACTTTTTAAAGCCCTTGAAAAAGTTTGAGAATCTTTTACAATACCCTCGAGTATTTCACATCCTTTTAAATCCCATTAAATTACTGAAATCAATAAAAAATTTCTTTGTAATCTGAGGAAATAGCCTAAATTATTTAAAATCCTTTGAACTATTTTGAAATTTTTTAAAGCTCTTACGAATGCCAAAGAATATGAAAAAAATACGTTAAAATATTTCAAATCTTTTGATCATTTTATCGATTGATCCTCAGGATCAATTAAATTAAAGCTTTAAAATTTTTTTAAAATCCATTGAATTAAGTAGAATAAATTTAGAGACATTCAAGTGAATAAAAAAAATTCAAGTGAATTCACAAAATTCAAGAGAATTCAAGCAATTTGATTAAATGCTTAAGAATTCAATGTGAGTTTAATAGACTTCAAGATCAAATGAATAGAAACTTTTTTAAAAAATCACTGACTTTAGTATAATTGAATGAATATAGGAGGATTGAAATAAATAAAAAAATCTAAGATAATTCAAAATAATTTAAAAGAATTCGCAGTAAATTGCAACAAAAAATCCCTTAAAATCTTTGAAACCTTACTAATTTCTAACACAAAAGAAGAATTCATAACTAAAAAAACAAGTCAAGCTAAATTCAAAAGAATCCAAATGAATTGGAACAATTTTAAGAACAAAAAAAACTTGATCGATTCCAATAAATTTTATGTGAGTTTAGAAAAATGAAAAAAAATGAGAAGAATTAGATGAAATTCATAAAAAAATCAAGCTAAGTCGAAAAATCAAACAACTGATTTTAAAACAATTAAAAAATACGGAAAAATGAATAAAACTGGGTAGAATTGAGTGAATTTAGAAGAATTCAAAAGAATTTAAAAGGATTTAGGATAAATTAACAAGAATTCAGAGCGAATTCCAAATTAAATGCAACAAATATTTGAAATTCTTTTAAAAGCTTCGAAATCCTATACGAAATCCCTGATGTCTTGTAAAAAATTCTTTGAAATCCATTAAAATATTAAAATCTCTTAAAAATGCCTTGGAATCTTTTAAAATATCCTAAAATAACTTAGTCTTTGAAAGCCTTCAAACTACTGAAATAAATAAATAAATTATACAAATCTTTCAGAATTTCCTAAAATATTTCGAATCCTTTGATATCTTTCGAAAACCCTTGAGAACGTCTGAGAATCTTTTAAAAACACCCTCAAACATTTGAAATCCTTTTAAATCCCCTTTAAAATACCGAAATTAATAAAAAATGTTTTTGTAATCTTTTAAAATAAAATAAATTATTTAAAATCCTTTAAACTCCTTCGAAATATTTTAAATCTCTTGAAAATTACAAGAAATTTAAAATAAATATGTTAAAACATTTCAAATACTTTGATCACTTTATCAATTAATCATCAGGATCAATTAAGTCAATTAACGAATTCAATTGAATTATTAAAATTAAAAAAAATTTTAAAGCTTTAAGCCCTTATAAAATACCTCACTTTTCATGAGTACATTCTTTAAAATTCACTGAAATATTATAAAATCTCGCGAAATTCTAGGATCACTGAAATCCTCGGAAATCTGATAAAATAACGCGATAACTTTTTAAATATTTTCAAACCATATATGTCCTGTAAACTCGTTCCATATCTTCAGAAATTCTAGAAAATTCTTTATCCCATAATATTTCAAAAGTTTTAAAATCACTTCGAATCAATGAAATTAAAAAAAAATTCCTTCGAATTCCTTCGAGTTCCTTCGAAAAACGCGCGATTTTTAATAAAAATTTTACAATAAATTTACAATTTTTAAGAATAAAATGAGGAAAAAGATAACATTATAGATAAACATGTCAAAACTTTATGAAATATATGAAAATAGAAATATTGAGAAAAAAAACTATTCCATTTGATGCTTAAAAGTTAGTTTTGTTAGTTGAAAATTCAGGTATTTTTATTAAAATACATCTTTTTTAGAAGAAAAATAAATCTTAGTAGGAAAATTTAACTATTTTGTTAACATTTGGTTTTTTGGGTTGAAAAATAATTTTTTCAATTGAAAATTTTCAAGGAAGGTCCGCAAAAATTCGTCGTTTTGTACATGATTGGAATCCGAAATATATCTTTTTTATCATTCTTATATTTTGATAAATTTAGTGTTTTTTGTTAGAAAATTAATTATCATGGTTACAATATTTTGTTGAAAATTCGTTCTTTGTTTGATTGAAAAGTTATTTTTTTAAATGTTAATTTAATTATTCGACATTTGGTTGAAAAGTGATCTTTTATAGTTGTAAGTTCAATTATTTGGTTGAAAATTTATGTATTTTGCCCAAGATTAACTTTTTTGGTAAAAGATTAAGGTTCGTAGTTGAAAATTCATTTTCATGGGTGAAAGGTACATCATTTTGATTTAAAATAAATTTCTTTCATTGAAAATTGATTCATTTTGTTGAAAATTCGTCTTGTTTGTTTGAAAACATTTTTTTAACTGAATGTTTAACTATTTTATGTTTGATTTAAAATTTACATTTTGAAATTTAAACTATTTTGTTGAAAATTCATATACGTATTTAGTGGAAAATGCGTTTTTTTACGAAACATTAATATTCTTGATTACAAATTTATTTCTTTGGTTGAAAATTCAACTATTTTCTGAAAAAGTCATTTTTCGGATCAAAATTATTTTTTGGCTTGTTAAAAACTGAACTATTTTGTTGAAAATTCTGTGTTTGATGTTTGAAAATAATTTCCATAACTAAAAATTAACATGTTCCATTTTTGCTTGAAAATGAATCTTTTTTTAGTAGAAAATTTAACAATTTAGTCTATTCGGGTTTTGGTTTAAAAGTTATCTTTTTTAGATACAAATTTAACCATTTCATTGAAAATGAATGTATTTTGTGAAAAGTTAATTCTTTTTTTGAAGAAAATGAATGCTCCTTTTTGAAAATTAATTTTTTTCTGTGAAGGATTAATCATTTTTGTTAAAAATTTCTTTCTGTGACTGAAAATTTATTTATTTTGCTATAAATTTGTTTTTTAGATCGAAAAAAATTTTCTTTGTTGGAAATTGATCTTTATGGTTAGAAATTCAACTATTTGGTTAAAAATTCGGTTTTTGGGGTAAAGATTTATCATTTTCATTGAAAATATATATTTTTTTTGTAGAAAATTTATCTTTTTTGGGAAAAAGTTTATCTTTTTGATTAGAATTTCATCCAATTTGTTACAAATTCATTTTTGTGTAGACACAATTCAAAATTTTAGTCCAAATTCATCTTTTTTCTTAAAGATTTAGTAGAAAAAATTTTTAATCTATATTGTTAAGTTTGAAATTGAACTTTTTCGTTGGAAAATCGTCATTATCAGTTGAAAATTAATTTTTTTTTACTAAAGAAATGTACTATTCACCTTTGGTTGAAAATATAAAATTCACCTTATTTTTAGTTGAAAATTCGACTTTCTTCATAGAAAATTAGTCTGTTTGATTGAAGATTCATCATTTTTGCAGAATATTAATTTTTTAAATTGAAAATTAGTTTTCCTGCATGAAAATATAAATATTCCATTTTTGGTTGAAAATTTAACTTTTTTAGTTAAAAATTCATGTATTTTGTTGAAAAATCATCTTTTTTTGATAAAAAAATATTGTTCTTGGTTGAAAACTCACCTATTTGGTTAGAAGTAATTTTTATTGAAGATTCACCATTTTAATTTAATGTTCAGTTTCTTGCTTGAAAACTTATCTAAATCTAATGTGTTTACTAATTTTGTTTTGTTTGAAAATATTAATTCTTTTAACTAAAAATCTAACTATCCAATTTTATGTTTGAAAATTACCTATTTCAGTTGAAAATTCAGGTATTTCATTGAAAATTCGCATCTTTTAGTAAAATAAGTTTTGTTTTGGATATTTTTTAAAATTTCTAAACACCACTAAACACTATTTTTCCCGAAAATTTTGTTAAATTGAACATTTGGTATTCTAAAAAATTGATGTGTGTTTAAAAAAATGATTTTACTGCTCTCCACGCAATTAAAAATATATTTAATAATTATTTCTTTTGATTTATAACCTCTATGTGACAATTTTGTGTGTATGGCGAATGCAGCGCCTCTGCGACAGGGCTTTGAACTATTTACCTGTCTGTCTGTTACTGTTTACCCTGTCTGTGAGGTCTACATTAGTTTCAAGATGTGCAATCGCTTGCATTTGGAGATTTGGTACTCGAAATTTAAATGACTAAAACTTACCACTTCCGGATTGTCGGTGCAATGTTCACGCTGAACCATAAGAAGCCTTCCAGAAACATTCAGTAAAAGACTTTCAGGATGAGGATGGCTTCCGGCTGTTTCAGCACGAATCGTCGTTAGGGTTGCGCTCACTACACAAGCTGGATGAACACAGAGACCACCGATGTCGATCGTTTGGGTTCTTATTAATTCGATACTCCCAGTACCTTCATTTCCTTCCAGCACCATATCATAAATACTAATTTGAGCATTAGCGCAAAATGTCAAGAGATGGTTCTTCATCGAATTGAGCAAAAGAATCTGTGAAGGCATTTTAACACTTCTAACGTAAGTATTGTCAAGTCTCGTATCTCGTGGATAGATTCTGATCTCGTCCTTGTCTTCCAAAAGTGAGTAGCTACTTGCTATTAGAAATCCTCGGTGCCAGAGCAAACCTCCAGTTACTATAAAGTCGCGCTCCTGGGTTTCGTTACCGAAGAGTTTCCACTTTCGCGAAGGAAGCGAATAATGAGCTAGTCCGGTGCGTCCAGCGACTGCGATGCTTAAACCCTCATTGTCTATTGCTGTGAACTAATAAGAAGAGACATTTTTATAAAAATAATAAATAGAAGTCGCAAACTGTCATGAGGCTAGTGCTCGTAGAAATTTCGAACGAGCATGAGAATATGCTCGACAATATGCTGGACCTTTATGTGCTTTGAAAATTTAATGAGCACTTATAAGCATTCTGAATTAGGATTTAAAAAAACGTATTTTCTATCTTTATTAATAATAATTACATTATTTAAAAAAAGGGCTCGTAATTTAAATGGTGAAAGAAGCCAAAGTAATAAAAAACATATTATTCGCATTAAACAGAGCCTTATTCATGGCTGCTATAATATTCTAATTTCTAAATTTGTCTAGGTATAAAAGCAATCATACACCTAGAAGAATAATAATATTAATGCAAACAAAATTTATTTCTAAATACAATTTAAGCACTTTTTAGTTGAGTTTTCTAATCAAAAAGATATATCTTGAACCTAAGAAATGAATTTTCAACTCAAAAGATTAATTTTCTATAAAAAAAACTCATTTTAAACAAAGTAAATGAATTTTCATATAAAAAAGATCAATTTTCAAACAAAATTAGAATAGTTAAAATGTTAGAAAAATAAATACTCAACCAAAAAAAAAACAACGAATTTTCAAGAAAATAGTTTTTTTCATAAAAAAATGATGTTTTAACCAAAAATAGAAGAATTAAATTTTCAATTAAAATAAACAATTTTCAACCAAAAAAATGAATTCTCGACAAAATAATTTAATTTTAAACCCAAAAGATGAATTTTCTACGAAAAAAAGATATAGAACATTTTTTAACGAAAAAGATTACATTTATATTAAAAATGGTAAATTTTGCATAAAAAATGGAATAGTTATAGTGAATTTTCAACTAAAATGTTAAATCTTCGAGAGAAAAAATAAATTTTTAACCAAATATATGAATTTTCAACTAAAAAGATTAAGTTTCTATAAAAAGACTCATTTTCAATAAAGTACATGAATTTTCATCTAAAAAAGATCAATTTTCAACCAAAAGTAGAATAGTTAAAATGTTAGAAAAATAAATGCTCAATCAGAAAAAAAAGAATTTTCAATCAAACAGTTTTTGTTCATAAAAAAATTATTTTTTTTTTAAACAAAAAATATAAGGATTAAATTTTCAATTTAAACAATCAATTTACAATGAAAAAAAAAATGAATTTTCGACAAAATAATTCAATTTTAAACAAAAAAGATAAATTTTCTAACGAGAAAAATACAGTTTTAATTAAATATATAAATGTTTAACTAAAAAAGAGAAATTTACAAACCAAACCTAAAATAGTTCCATTTTCTGTTAGAAAAGTAAATTAAAAAAGAACAAGTTTTCAGCAAACTGAATTTATTTTCAACTAAAAATATAAATTTTCAAGCAGATATGGAATAGTTACATCTTCAGTTAAAAAATTAATTTTGAACTAAAAAGAAATTAATTTTCAGCCAAAAAAATTAATTTTTAACTACAGTGATGAATTTTTGACCAAGTAGTAGAACTTTCAACCCAAAAGATGATTTTCTATACAAAAAAAACAACAAATTTTCAACTAAAAATCTTTTTTCAACAAAAGAAATGAATTCCTAACAAAAACATAGAGTAGTTAAATTTTCTACAATATAGAGCATTTTTTAACGAAAAAGTATAAATTTTTATTAAAAAAGGTTATTTTCCCTTAAAAACGGAATATTTATAGTGAATTTTCAACCAAAAAGACTCATTTTCAACAAATTCCATTTATTTTCGTCTAAGAAAATCCATTTTCAACCAAAATTAGAATAGTTAAAATGTTAAAAAAATAAATGCTCAACTAAAAAAAAAAGAATTTTCAACAAAATGGGTTTTTTCTCACAAAAAAATGATTTTTTTTAAACCAAAAATATAAGGATTACATTTTCAATTAAAACAATCGATTTTCAACGAAAAAAAAAGAATTTTCGACAAAATAATTCAATTTTAAACACAAAAGATGAATTTTGTACCCCAAGAAAGATACAGTTTCAATTAAATATATAAATTTTCAACTAAAAAAGATCAATTTATAAACCAAAACTAGAATAGATAAATTTTTAGTTAGAAAATTAAATTTTAAACAAACATTTTCAGTTAAAAAATTAATTTTGAACTAAAATGAAACAAATGTTTAGTCAACAAAAATAATTTGTAATTATAGTGATGAATTTTTGACCAAATAGTAGAACTTTCAACCCAAAACATGATTTTATATTAAAAAAAAAAACAAACGAATTTTCAACTAAATATCTTTTTTCAACCAAAGAAATGAATTCCTAACAAAAAAAGAGCGTAGTTAAATTTTCAACAAAATAGAACATATTTTAACGAAAAAGATTAGATTTTTATTAAAAAAAGGTTAATTTTCCCAAAAACATGGAATAGTTATAGTGAATTTTCAACTAAAATTATAAATCTTCAACTAAAAAAATTAACTTTTAACCAAATACATGAATTTTCCACTACACAGATAATTTTTCTAACTAAAATAAAATAGTTAGATTTTTAGTTAGAAAAATAAAATTCCAGATAAAAAAGAAACTAATTCTTAACAAAATTTTTAAATTTTCAACCACAGACATTAATTTGTAACTATTTTTTCTAAAACAGATAAATTTTTAACTAAAAATAGAATAATGACATTTTCAGTAAAAACTTAATTTTCAATAAAATCAAAGTAAATTTTCAACGAAATAGTATCATTTTCAACCAAGAAGATTAAATTTCTATCAAAAAAGAGAAATTTTCTACAATCAATGGAATGCATACATTTTCAGTTAAAAATGTTAATTCTGAATAAGAAAACAACTTAGTTTCAACCAATAAGATAAATGTTATAACAAAATAGACACATTTTTAACAAAGTAAATGAATGTTCAAACAAATATTAAATTTTTTAAGGGAATTTGGAACCTAAAATAGGAATTAGTCGCCAAGAAACTTAAATATCCTCCCACAAATTCGAATTTTCAATAAAATACAGAAATTTTAAACCAAATATTTGAATTTTCAACTTAATATACACTACCCGTCAAAAATTTGGGTGAACCTCTCTTCCGATGATTGTTTAAATGCTCTTCATTTTAATTATGTCAAAGCTAAAAAAAAATTTCTCTTGAAATAAGTCAATTATCTCAAAATTTCCTATAAAATGAGCCCAAGATGAAACCAAATCGTTCATTTCTTAAGTAGATATTGCAAGAATAGTGTATATTTCAATACTTTCTTAAATTTTTAATAACTTCCGTAAGAATCAATATTTTGCAAGGTTCTTGGGCTCATTTTAAAACCATTTTTCCATAGTATCGCAAAAGTGTATGATCGCAAACCTTCAAACAATTTCTATCAGAGTGTGAGAACTTAAGCAATCTTTCAACAGTATGACAAGAGCATTATGAACGTAAATATAGAAAAAAGCCTATCATAGTGCAAGAACGTAAAGTTGTTCTATGCTAATAAACTTTTGCTATACTGTGAAAAAATAGCTTTGAAATGTGTTCAGGAACATTAAAAAATATTGATTATTACGAAAGTTATCGAAAATTGAAGAAAACATTGAAATTTGCACAATTTTTGCAATATCTACTTGAAAAATAGACAAATAGACTTCATCCTGGGCTCATTTTATACCGAATTTTAAATGAATTTAATCCTTTAAAGAGAACATTTTTTAGCTCTGACATAATTCAAATTAAAAGAACTTAATCAATCATCAAAAAATAGGTGAACCCTAACTTTTGACCAGTAGTGTAAATTTTAAACCAAAAATGTACGATTTAAATTTTCAGTTAAAACAATTAAGTAGTTCCACTTCCAAATAAGTAGCTGAATTTTCAACCATAAAGGACGAATTCTTAACGAAAAACATGATACTTGATATTTCAAACAAAAAGGATTTTAATTTTATACAAAAAATCGTTGAATTCAAACATAAATGATAAATTTTCAACCAGATAGTTTGAATCTTCAACCAAAAGAGAATAACTTTCAACCAAATAGTTACGATTTTTAACCATAATAATAAAATTAACTTTTACTTTAGTTTTTTGAAAATTCCCAAAGTCTATCAGGTATATCTAGAATTCTTTTGTAAAAATATATGTAGTAATGCTTTAAATTGTCTTAAATCATCTATAAATCGACGCCTGAGTAGAGTAAGGTGTTCGTTCCGAATCTGCTCGAGGAAGGTGTTGGTTCAAAGATCGTTTGCAGAAGGTGCTCTTTTCGAATCTGCTCGAGAAAGGTGTTGGTCCCAAGTTCGCTTGAAGATTGTGTTGGTTCCGAACTTTTTGGAAAAAGGCATTCGTTCGCCGAAATATTTCATTCTTGAAATTTTGTAGTGGCATCACTGACGCCTGAATCCTTATTTTTTTCTTTATCCAATTGAATTTTCATCAAATTAATTGTATATTTAAAATTTTGTAGTGGTACCGCAATACCGCTGATGCAGGATTTCGGACTTTTTAACCATTAAAGTTTTCATTTTTTATTAAAACAAGTTTCCTGTGAATCTAAAAAATTAAGTCAGATTTAATTTTGCCGATTCAAATGCACGATAAGTTAATTTCAAAATAATATGAATCAGGATTAATTTTGTCGAATTTTTTTTAATAATGTAATTTTTAGTTTAATCTAAGTGATAAATATGCCTGCTGCTCGGGCACGTTATGGCTTGATATGTCAAATCAAGGCAGCCTTTGATACACTTCTTAAGGTTCCCAAAATGAAGTCTAAGTTGGTTAATCAAATATTTTCAATCAAAATAAAAAATTTAAAGCATTTTTAAAATTTTTTAAAATTTTAATTTAGAAATTGTTGTTAAAGTTTCTTATAGATGGGTAGAAGACTTGCAAATCATCCAAATAAAATTTTTAATTTCGATGAAAATAAGAAAAGTTATATTCTTTTGAAAATTTTGAAAATGTTCAGAAAAATAGAAAAACATATTTTTCTAAAAGATTACAAAATTTCATAAAAATTCATCACTGGTTATCAAATATATTCAGAAACTATAACTGTTAAATTTTTGATTAGACACAAATTCAAAAAGTTTGAGCTCTTTCAAAATTTGAAAAAAAAATTTTTATGAGTTTTAACAATTGTTGTCAAATTTTCTGGTACGCATCAAAAAGATTTGCAAATTATCTTAATGACATTTTTAAATTCGATAAAACATCAAAAAGTTATATGCTTTTCAACATTTTAAAAAGGGAAAAACAAATTTTTCAATAGGTTCAGAAATATCAATTCAAATTTCTACTAGATGTAAAATATATGTTTTTCTTAACTATTATCATGAAATTTTTTAATTGGAAAAAAGTTCCAAAAGTTGGATCATTTTCAAAAATAGTATATTTTAACAAGATTTACAAATTATCTTGATGAAGCCTTTCAATTGGATACAAGTTATCGAGCGCGAGATTCGTAATGAGAATTTAATCGTCAAAGCCGAAGGTGCTTTAAAAACCTTCTTTAAAAAGAAATCCAAAAAAAGATTGGTACAATTTATGACTGTAATTCCTCAGAAGTTTAAATCACAGTATTTGATTTAATTTATAAAATTTACGATACTTGAAAAAATGTTGTCAAAGTGTACGTATTAAACGTACGAAAACGAGCTCGAAGCGCGAGAGAATACCCGCGCCCCATAGGCGCTCTAACTTGGCGCGAAGCGCCGCGTGCACAGCGCGCAGTGAGATTGTACCCGCGCAGCGGACATATTTTTCACTTAAAATAAACTAAAAATTACATTACTAAACAACAAATTCTACAACATTTATCCTGATTCATATTATTTTGAAATTAACTTTTCGTGATTTTAAATCACTAACCCTTGTTCGGTTTGATTAAATCGTCAATATGAAATATGACTTAATTTCTTAGATTCACAGAAAACTTATTTTAATAAAATAGTAAAACTTTAATTGCTAAAAAGGCTGAAATCCTGCATCAGCGGTACCACTACAAAATTTTAAGTATAGAATTTGTTGGATGAAAATTTAATTGGATAAGGAAAAAAGAAGGATTTACAATTCATGTATTCAAGCGGGGTTATTCCTTTAGAGTATAACTCATTTTATAATAAAATTATGGAGTGATTTATTACTTATGCTTGAAATAATTACTTTTTTCGATGATCATGTTTATTTAAAAAATATACATAATTTTCTTTGAAAAAAAATATATAGTCAAAGATTCTACAAATGTACTATATAGTATTATTATACAATATACAATATATCTTACATTTTTTTGAAAAAAATATTATTATTGTTCTTCAATTAATTATGTTAATGCATTCAATAATATACGAGACGTATAATTATCGAGGACGTCCTTTTTTCGCTAATATAGGCAGGTTTATTATAAATAATATAATATTCAATTATCTGTTGCAAAACATTATTTTATTCAACACTCAACACACTGCTTGGCATATACTCTAATTAATTCATAATCTGGAGATTTTAAAATAAATTTAAAAAGTAGTGTCGTATTATCTTTGTTTTATATAATTATGCAAACCCGTATGAAATTAAAGCTGAAATAAAATAAGGCACATTTATATTAGAAAACTTCGATACCTGCGTCAGTGATACCACTACAAAATTTCAAGAATGAAATACTTCGATTTATGAACGCCTTTTTCCAAAAAGTTTTGAACTAACACCTTCTTCAACCGAACTTGGAACCAACGCCTTCCTCGAGCACATTCGGAACGAACACCTTATTCTACTCAGGCGTCGGAATGCTCTGTTCGAGCTTGAATTCTGAGCATATTCTCGAGAGCATTTGCTCAACATTAATTCTTGGGCATTTAGGAACTCTACACGATGCATAAGGTAAATAAAAACTGCAGTAGTAGCCCCTATTATTATAGAAGATACTACTGCAGTTTTTATTTTATTTTTTTTAGAAACTTACCCGTATTGGCCAGTTGGATCCGCTGTAGGCAATTGGAATAGGAACAACCAACCACTGCTTTGAACTAGAAAGCGCCTGTGTAGAATTATCCAAAGGCATTTCATTTGCAAGATGGAAGCCTGTATGAGTAGAAACTCCGCTACCTAGATTTAAATATAGGCGATCTTCTCCTTGCAAATACAGATGACCATGGTGACCCTTCAGTAAAAGCAATGAAGATTATTAAATTAGAAATTATATCAATCAGGCCTCGCAGTCCCTATGGAATAAAATATAGGGATCAAGGAATACTTTTTGTCACGATTATAGCATACTTTTTCGCATTTAGAGTAACAAATTGAGAGTAAATTCATAAGACTTGAAATCAACTCAAGTCAAATTCCAAAGAATTCAAATTAATAGGAAACAATTTAAAAATAAAAGAACTTCATTGACTTCAGTAAATTTAGAATGAGCTCAGGGAAAATTCAAGGGAACTCAAAAGAATTTGATGAAATGCCTAAGAGTTAAAGATGAAGTTAAAAGACTTTAGGGTCAATTAAATAAAAACTTCATAAAATTAAAAAATATCAATGAATTAAATAGAATATACTGCATTTAGAAGAATTCAAATAAATTAAACAAATTCAAGAGAATTTCACATAATTTGAAATTATTCAGGGTCAATTCCAAAGAAAAACTTCAAATCTCTTTAAATATTTGAAACCTAATCATTTTTAACTAAAGAAGTGACAAATGACTATAAAACAATTTCAAGTTAAATTCAAAATAATTAAAATGAATTAAAAAAGTAAATTTAATCGAAACTGCATTTTAAAAACAATCAAGTGAATTCAAAACATTTAAAAAATATGAAAAAATTAATAAAATTGAGAAAGTGTGAAATGAATTTAGAAAAATTAAAGAGAATTTAATAGAATGCCGAATAATTTAAGGTGATTTTTAAAGACTTCAAGATGCAATAAACCAAAACTTTTTTAAAATCCGATAAATTGAGTAAAATTAAGAAGCTTTAGAAGAATTCAAAAGAGTTTAAAAGAACTAAGAATAAATTAATAAGAACTCAGGGTGAATTCCAAAGAATATTTAAACATTTCTTCAAGTCATTGAAATGTTAATAATTTCTAACTAATGAAGTGACTAATTACCATAATTAATTCCAAGTTAAATTCAAAATAATTGACATAAATTGAAAAAAATCGATAAAAATGTAATTTATTACAATGAAATTTTAATGAATTTAGACAAACTTTAGGGAAATGAAAAGAATTCGATCAAATTCATAAAAAATCAAACTAAGTTTAAAAAGCAATCAATTGAATTCCAAATATGTCAAAAAATGAAGCAATGAATTAAATTAAGTAAGTTTGAAATGATTTTAGAAACATTTAGGAGAATTTAAAAGAATTTGATGAAATTGATGAGAATTTAAGGGGAATTTTAAAGACTTCAAAACAAATAAACCAAAAACTTTTTTTAAATCCAATAAATTGAGTATAATTGAGTGAATTTAGAATAATTTAAAAGAATTAAGTATAAATTAATAAGAATTCAGGGCGAATTACAAATTATTTTTTAAGTCTCTTAAAGTCTTTGAAACCCTACTAATTTATAACCAACGAAGTGACTAATGACTATAAATAATTCCAAGTTAAATTCAAAATAATTCAAATAAATTGAAAAAAAATCGAAAAAATGTAATTTCTTACAATGAAATTTTAATGAATTTAGATACATTGAAGAGAAAGGAGAAGAATTCGATAAAATTCATAAAAAATCAGACTAAATTTAAAAAACATCAAGTGAATTCAAAAGATTTCAAAAATACGAAGAAATTCATTAAATTAAGTAAGTTTGAAATGATTTAAGAAAAATTAAAGAGAATTCAAAAGAATTTGAGGATTTGGCTAAGAATTTAAGGCGAGTTTTAAAGACTTCAAGATTAATAAAACAAAAGCTTTTTAAAAATCCAATAAATTAAAAATTGAGTGAATTTAGAAGAATTCAACAGAATTTAAAGAAATTATGAATAAATTAATAAGAATTAAGGGCGAATTTCAAAAAATATTTGAAAATCTCTTCAAATCTTTTAAACACTACGAAATCCCTCACTTTTTGCAAAAAATTCTTTGAACTCCATTAAAATATTATAATATCCTGTGAAAATCTACGAAATTTGATGATATTTCTAGAAATAAAAAAATTTTTATTAAAATAACTTGGGCGCTTTTAAAATTCCTTAAAAATTATTGAAATCGTTAGGAAATCTTATAAAATCTCTTAAAATCTTTTAAAATATCTTACAACCTTATATGTCCTGCAAAATCCTTCCTTATCTTTCGAAATTCTAGAAAATTCTTTAAAACCCCGCGCAATTTTTTTTTAATCTCTTAAAATCATTAAAACTTTTGGAAATTCGTTGAAATTGATTAAAGTTCTTGAAAATGCCTGGCAATCTTTTGAAATATGCTAAAATATTTCAAATCCTTTGAAATCCCATTAAATTACTGAAATTAGTTAACAATTTCTTTATAATTTTTTTAACTGCTCTAAAAGATTTCGAATCCTTCGAACTGCCTTGACATTTTTTAAAGCTCTTAAAAATGCAAGGGAATTTGAAAAAATACATTAAAATATTTAAGATCCTTTGATAATTTTATTAATTAATCCTGAAAGCAGTTAAGTGAATTGAAAAAATACAAAAGAATTAAAAAAAATACAGGATAAATTATTAAGAATGTCGAGTGAATTTCAAAAAATAATTTTAAATTTCTTCAAATCATTGAAACCCTACAAAATACCTCACTTCTCCTGAATACATTATTTGAAATCTAATAAAATATTATAAAATCCTGTGAAATTCTATGATGATGTTTCCTGAAATCCTGGAAAATGTATTAAAATACAGAGCTTTGAAATCCCTTAAAATTAATGAAATTATTAAAAACTCCTTGGAAACTTTTAAAATTCCCTAAAATGTTTTGAATTCAAAGCCTTGAAAATGCCTTAGAAGTTTTAAAAATACCTTAAAATCTTAAAAATTCCATAAAATTATAGAGAATTATTAACAATTTATCGGCATCTTTAAAAATACCCTGAAATATTGATAAAGAATTTAAGACAATTCAGAAATAGGCATACATCTGAATTGAATAGAGATTAACCTATGCGTCAATTTATTGCAAAAGGATGTCCAGCGATTCTTAGGACCGAAATTCAAGGTCTTTTTCAGGTTCGCTTGGTCAAGAAATCAAGTTTTTCCAATTCTTCTTTTTTTACATCAAATAATGAAATAAGCGTTTGTTATAAATTTAAAAATGAGCCATTTTATTTTTTATTAGCCAAACATTTTTCAAGAAAGCAGAACCATAAATAAACAAATTATTAATGTTTGGCGAACATAAGTCGTCTTTAAAATCCTTGAAATATATGTGAAATCTTTGTCAATTCGTTGAAATCTATTAAAGTACTTAAAATCCTAAAATTTCTGTGAAATCTTTTGAAATAGTTTAAAATCTTTGAAATATTTGTGAAATCTTTCGCATTCGTATGAAATAATTGAAATATTTGAAATTGTTTTGCCGTCATTAGTCACACCGGGTGAAATTCACCCCAGAAATTGTCAAGCTCCTCAATGAGTTTTGATTAGCATAACTTCACCGATTAAAAAAAAATT
Organism: Belonocnema kinseyi; assembly: GCF_010883055.1. Classification (NCBI taxonomy): domain Eukaryota; kingdom Metazoa; phylum Arthropoda; class Insecta; order Hymenoptera; family Cynipidae; genus Belonocnema; species Belonocnema kinseyi. The sequence goes on from NC_046663.1 coordinate 53,571,185, forward strand.
AAACAGTTAATTTTGGTTACAAAAACTGAAAGATCCACTTTTGCAATCCTTAAATAATACCTAGCAATTTTTTAGATTCTTAGGACTCATTCGTGGGATTCACTTCACCCAGTGTAACTATTATGCGATTCTATTAAAGTGTGACTAATTAGGGTCTTTGACATTTTTTGAAATCTTTGAAATTTATTATTTTGTATCCTCTTTAAAATTTTTGAAATTCTTGTATTCTATTGAATTCTTTATGAAATCTTTTAATTATCTTTGACATCTTTCTGAACTCTTTTGTATTCATTTTTAATCATAAAAAAATTTTAATCTGTATACAAAATTTTGAAATCTTAGAAATCTAGATTATTATAATTTTTTAAAATCTTTGAAAATGTTCGTCATAATCTTTGTGAAACCTTTGAAATCTATCCATTTTTAAAATCTTTTAAATCCTTGCAATCTTTATGAAATGTTCGAAATATTTAGGAGATCTTAATGAAATCTTTTCAAATATTCTAAAATGTTTTGAAACCTTTTAAAATCGTTTCAAATTTTTGAAATGTTTTTAAATCTTTGAAATCGGATATACTGTGCCCTTTTTCAAATCTTTTAAATCTTTTAAATATGCTGCATACGCCTTTTTTAAATCTTTAAAATTTTTGTAAAATGTTCAAAATACTTTTAAATATTTTAAAATCTTTGAAATACTTTGAAACGTATTGAAATCTTTAGCAATGTTTGGTAACCTGATGTACACTTAAAAACCGAGTGATAAACTCCTTGAAAAATCCGTTATATTATATGGTTATTTGTAAATTAAATATCACAAAAAATGTATACTTTAACATTCTATACGAGCAAAGACGAAATTAAAAACTAATAGAATTCTTAACAATATTAAAAAAATAATACATTAATTATCATTTAAAATGTCAATCTGTAAAATAATTGGTAAAGTCTACAAAAAATGCCTAGCAATCTCTTTATTTATTATGTAATAAGTAAAAGATAAATTATATCTTGATAAATAAAAAACTTTTCAGCAGCTAAATTTCTTCTAAATGAGAGGCTTCTTTCATAATAGACTAAAAGATTTAAATCGATTTTTAAATTTCGATCAAATAAATGCTTTAAAAGCAAAAGAAAATCAAATTCCAGGTTCAAGTGAAAATTTGAAGAAGGTTTCCAGATTTTCAAGGGTAAACAAAAAATTCACGGAGAATTCTAGGTTTTCAAGATTCGCTGAACACCCTGCATAATTTTTTTTAATAAATCCGATAATAAATCACTTCTATTTGTAAATAATAAATTATGATTGGGGTTATAAAATAAAATTTAAAATAGAGATATAATTTTTGCGAACTTAAATATATAGATTCAACATTTTAAAGATATTTAAAAATAATAAAAATACCAATATATTTCAAAGATCTTACAAAAATTTCCAAACATTACAAAATATTTCATGGGAAGACTGATAGTAACTGTGTAGCAGCCCTGATTATTTTTAACGGTTACTTCTTACAGAAGTTCCCTGATTTTTGCTGTTTTTCCTCAAAATCCCTGACTTTTAGCAGCTTTGATCATATTATTTTTGTTTAAAATTCTATTATTAGCTGCACATAGGGTACTCTATGGACCTCAACTGAATACAGGGTACAATAGGGGACATAGGAACCGACATGAGGCCTGAGATTGTTACTATTTTGTATTGAATTGTCACCATGCAAGGGTTGACGGTTAAAGGACTTTTTGCAAAATCCATCTGGATGAGAGTGTGCGTGTTGGTTATTTCGTTTCCATTTTCCTCAGCCATCGAAGGTTCAGGCGACTCTCGCAGCATCCAAAGTTGATAGCCCTCCGCAGACCATTCCTGAAAATTGTTTTTTTGTTTTGGGAATTAAATGAGTTCGAAAATATTTTGTATCATAAGAAAAAAGTAATTCACCATCGTGTGAATGTGCAAGGGATTGTCCCGGGCAAGATCCACCCTTAATCCATAATCCCATTTCAAGGAACAAAGTAGAAGAGCCCCGAATGTGCTCCAAATTGCTAAACCACCTCCTTCCCAAGTCATCCCTATCGCACAACTGTCTGGAGTCCATCTTAAACACGTCACCTGTCCTGGTTTTCCCGGATAGTCCTTGGAAGACAAACTGAGACTATGAGAAACTTCCAAAGCTCCTGTCGTTTCGTCGACGTAATAGACGACTCCTTCGGAACTGAAAACAAGTTTCAGTAGATAAGGAATTATAGGAATTAATACTGCAGAGATCAAAAGCGGCAGAGCCTTTTCTCTGTAGGTGGGGGCAGGAAAATAGATTTATAATATTGAATGGCACAATTTGTACATAGCATAATAATATTATACTAAATACAAATTGTACATAAATAATAAGAAATGAACAATAAACCGTAAATAATAATAAATACACGTATAAAATTCACATTGTCAAAAATTTCAGAAAGATTTCAATAATTTTACAAATATTATCAAATATTAAACAAAGATTTCTAAATATTTCAGAAAGATTTGACAAAGATTTAAATAATTTCACAAATATTTAAAAAATACATCCAATATTTCGAAAAGATTTCTAAATATTTCAGAAAGACTTGACAATGATTTCAATGATTTCTCAAAGATTTCACAAAGTTTCAAAATATTTCGCAAATATTTCGGGTAGATTTTAAAGATTTTACGACTTCAATGATTTCCCAAAGATTTAAATAATTTCACCAATATTACCACACAGTTAAAAGATGTCCAAAGATTTCAATGATTTCCCAAAAACATCAATAATTTTACAAATATTACCAAATAGTTTAAAAATATTTCAAACGTCTCGTAAAGATTTCAGAAAGATTTTACAAATATTTCACTTATTTCAATAATATTACCAAATGTTTCAAACATTTCTGAATATTTCAGAAAAATTTCACAAAGATTTCAAAGATTTTCAAAGATTTTGGATAGAATTTAAAGATTTCCCAAAGATTGCAATAAATTTACAAATATTTCGTAAAGATTTCACAAATATTTCAATGATTTCTAAAAGATTTCAATAACGTAATAAATATTACCAAATATTTCAAAGATTTCGCAAAAGTTTCAACAAGTTCTTAAAGATTTTGGATAGAATTTAAAGATTTTCCAGATATTTCAATAATTTTACAAATATTACCAAATAGTTCTCAAATATTTCGTAAAGATTTCAGAAAGATTGAAAAAAAATCAGATTCATTTCCCAGAGATTTCAATAAATTTACAAATATTTCAATGATTTCTAAAAGATTTCAATAATTTCACAAATATCGCCAAATATTTTAAAAATATTTCAAGTATTTCAAAATGATTTCACAAATATTAAAATAATTTCACAAATATTAAAAAAATATATCCAATATTTCGAAAAGGTTTCTAAATATTTCAGAAAGATTTGACAATGATTTCTCAAAGATTTCACAAAGTTTTCAAATATTTTGCAAAGATTTCGGATAGAATTTAAAGATTTTACGACTTCAATGATTTCCCAAAGATTTCACAGATTTCAATAATTTTACAAATATTACCAAATAGTTTTAAAATATTTCGTAAAGATTTCAGAAAATTTTTACAAAAATTTGATTCATTTCCTAAAGATTTCCATAAGTTTACAACTATTTTTAAAATATTTCAAAGATTTCACAAATATAAAATTTTTTCCAAATATTTCAATAATTTTATAAATATTACCAAATAGTTTAAAAATATTTCGTATAAATTTCAGAAAGATTAAAAAAAAATTAGATTCATTTCCCAAAGATTTCAATAATTTTACAAATATTTCGTAAAGATTTCAAAAATATTAAATTGATTTCCCAATTATTAAAAAAATTTTGCAAAGAGTTCGGATCGATTTAAATGTCAAAGACTTAAATGCTTTTCCAAAGATTTCACAAAGATTTCTAAAGATTTCAGAAAGATTTGACAAATTTTTCAAATATTTCGGATAGAATTGAAAGATTTTACGACTTTCATGATTTCCCAAATATTTTAATAATTTTACAAATATTACCAAACATTTAAAAAATATTTGTAATATTTTGCAGATTTCTAAAGATTTTACGAAGATTTCAAATATTTTGCAAAGATTTCGGATAGATTGAAAAGATTCAACAAAGATATAAATTATTTTATAAAAATTTCAGATAGATTTTAAGGATTACACAAAGATTTCAATGATTTCACAACGATTTCAATAATTTCACAAATATTACCAAGTATTTCAAAAATATTTTCATAATTTTTCAAATATTTTTTTGGAAAAATTTTCAAAGATTTCAATGATTTCCCAATTATGTCAAAGGTTTAAAATATTTTCGCAAAGATTTTAATGGCACAAAGACTTTTATGATTTTCCAAAGATTTCAATAATTTTTACAAATATTACCAAATATTTCAAAAATATTTTAAATATTTCGCAAAGATATCACAACGCTATCGGATAAATTTAACAGATTTCCCAAAGGCATAATTAATTTCCCAATGATTTCAAAAATTCCACAAATCTTTAAAAAATATTTGAAAGATTTCCAAAGAGTTGACACGGATTTCAAATATTTCCCAAAGATTGAAAGAATGTCACAAATATAATCAAATACTTCAAAAATATTTCACATATTTCACAAAAAATTCAATGATTTTCTAAGTATTTCACAAATATTTCATATATTTCGCAAAGATTTCGGATCGTTTAAAAAGTTTTCACAAAGACTTCAATGATTTCGCAAAGATAGCAACAATTTCAGAAATATACAAAATATTTTCAAATGGTGTTACTGATTTTCTAAAAATTTTTCAACAATTTCCCAAAAATTTCAATAATTTCACAAATTTTAAAAAAAATATTTGGAAGATTTCCAAAAATTTCGCAAAGATATCGCAAAGATTTAAACAATTTCACAAATATTTAAAAAATATTTTACAAAATATTTCAATGATTTTCTAGAGATTTCACAAAGGTTTCAAATGCCTCGCAAAAAAATCGAATAGTTAAAAAAGATTTCCCAAAGACTTAAATAATTTCACTAATATTACCAAATATTTCAAATATTTCCAAAGATTTCAATGATTTCACATAGAATTCAATAATTTTACAAATATTACCAAATAGTTTAAAATATTTCGTAAAGATTTCAGAAAGATTTTACAAAAATTAGATTCATTTTCCAAAGATTTGAATAATTTTACAAATTTTTGAAATATTTCGTAAATATTTCACAAATATTAAATTGGTTTCCCAATTACTAAAAAAATGTCGCAAAGAGTTCGGATATATTTAAATGTCACAAAGACTTAAATGCTTTTCTAAATATTTCAGAAAGATTTGACAAATATTTCAATGATTTCTAAAAGATTTCGGATAGAATTTAAAGATTTGCCAAATATTTCAATAATTTTACAAATATTACAAAATAGTTTAAAAATATTAAAAATATTTCGTAAAGATTTCAAAAAAATTAGATGCATTTCCCAAAGATTTTAATAAATTAAAAAATATTTCGTAAAGATTTCGCAAATATTAAATTGATTTCCCAATGACTAAACAAATTTCGCAAAGAGTTCGGATCGATTTAAAAGTTCCAAAGACTTAAATGATTTTCTGAAGATTTTACAAAGATTTCCAAAGATTTCAATGATTTCTCAAAGAGTTCAATAATTTCACAAATATTACCAAATATTTCAAACGTTCCGCAGGCCACTAATTATTTCAGAAAGATTTCACAATTTTTTCAAAGATTTCGGATAGATTTGAAAGATTATACGATTTCAATTATTTCTAAAGATTTCACGAATAGTTCAAATATTTTGCAAAGATTTCTGATACATTTAGCAGATTCAACAAAGACATAAATTATTTTATAAAAATTTCAGATAGATTTAAATTATTTCACAACGATTTCAATAATTTCACAGATATTACCAAATATTTCAAAAATATGTTCAGAATTTCAAATGTTTCAAAAATTTGTTCAGAATTTCATATATTTGTTTGCAAAGATTTCCCAAAGATACCAAAGGTTTAAAATATTTTCGCAAAGATTTAAATGTCACAACGATTTACATGATTTTCCAACGATTTCACAGAGATTTAAATCATTTTTACAAATATTTCAAAAATATTTTTAATATTTCGCAAAGATATCGCAACGATATCGGATAAATGTAACAGATTTCACAAATTTTAAAAAAAATATTTCAAAGTTTTCCAAAAATATCACAAAGATATCGCAAAGATTTAAACAATTTCACAAATATTTAAAAAAATATTTTTAATATTTTACAAAGATTTGAATGGTTTTCTAAAGATTTCACAAAGATTTCAAATGCCTCGCAAAAAATTCGGATAGTTTAAAAAGATTTCCCAAAGGTTTCAATAATTTCCAAGATTTCAACAGTTTAAGAACTATATAAAATATTTTAAAAATATGTTTAAATGGTGTTAATTATTTTCTAAAAATTTCAAAGATTTTGCAACTAATTCCCAAAAATTTCAATAATTTCATAAATTAAAAAAAAAATTCGAAGATTTTCCAAAGATATCGCAAATATTTAAACAATTTCAATAATTTACAAAAGGATTCAACAGTTTAAAAACTATACCAAATACTTCAAAAACTTTTTAAATATTTTATAAAGATTTCAATGATTTTCCAAAGATTTCAAACATTTCATAAAGATATATGGTCAAATATTTATACAATATTTGAAATATTTCGCAAAGATTTGACCAAGATTGCAATGATTTCCCAAAGATATCACAAAAATTAAAAAGTTTTCGCAAAGATTTCAGATAGATTTAAAAGATTTCACACAATTCAATGATTTCCCAAAAATTAAAAAAAAAAATTTTATAAACATTTCAAGGATTTTCCAAAGATCTTAAATAGATATAAAAGATTTCACAAAGATTTCAATTATTTTACAAGATTTCAAAATTATGATCAAATATTTGAAATATTTCTCAAAGATTGCAATGATGTCCCAAATATATCATAAATATTTTAAAGGTTTCGCAAAGATTTCGTATGAGTTAAAAAGATTTCCTAAAGATTTCAACAATTTACATTTGTGTTAAAATATTTTATAAATATTTCGGATAGATATAAAAGTTTTCACAAAGATTTCAATAATTTTTCAAACATTTCAAAATACTTATAAAATGTTTCAAATATGTCGCAAAGATTTTGGAAATACTTTAAAGATTTCACGGACTTCAATAATTTTTCAAAGATTTCAACAATTTCACAAATATAGCCAATTATTTCACATATTCTACAAAGATTTCAAATATTTAGCAAGGATTTCAGTTACTACCCAAAGATTTCCAAGATTTTACAAAAATTGCAAAGACTTGGAAAAGATTTCGGATAAATTAAGAAGATTTCACAAAGACATCAATTATTTCACAAATATTTCAGGTCGATTTTTGTAAAAAGTGAAACAATCTGCTGAATTTAATTATTCGATTTCAGAGAGTGACAAATAAATACTATGCCCCTCTTGTCCCCTATGGCTCGACCGCCTCTACAGTAAATAACAAATGCTAGGAATGAATAATGCAGTTATGAATCTAGGAGGATAATTACTTTCTTCTGCCACAGGCGATTAGTCGGTACTTGTGATTGACTGCAGCACAAGTTGCGTCGTCCAAATCCCTTGCCCAGATGCCTTGCACTTGCTAAAATAATAAAGATCACAACAAATTACATTTTACGATAGGTATAATTCGAAACTGAATGTTTTGAAAGAAACGGTACCCACATTCGGATCGAACTTCAGAGACTGAGCAGTCAAGAAAGCAGCTTTGCCGTTACTGAGAACAATCGCAAATCCTCCAACTAAAGGCGAATATTCTATATCCAAAACATAAACATTATTTTCGGTGATGGGCACAGCAACAGTCGAAATTTGCTGGTCAACACTGAAAGGAATCCTACGAAGGTCAAGGGAATAATCTCGATTTGCTGTTCCATCCCATTTTTGGCGGACCACGTGACTTGTTTTTGTTGCGACCATAAGCTCGTCTCGAATACAGACCAAAGAACTGATTCCACCATCGATCCATGCTGACTTTTCCTGAAAATTAAAATAATTAAGATATATTAATCAAACTGGATAAGAGATCTGAAATTTTAAGTGTATGGATTGAAAAATACTAACGAAATTTAGCGTAAGTGAGGGAATAACTTCTTTGATAAAGAGCTCGGCGCTGTCTCGTCTCAGACTTGTAACTGGTGAATCTCGTTGCTCATAGAGTCCATGAGCATCAGGACCATTGTAAGAGAGGCGGTAGAATAATAAATAACTGTCGGAAGTCTGGTGAAGGAAATTATAATTAATAATATTACATATAAGCGAAAATAGCCCGCATTTCTTATTTCGATTGTCTCATTATCAAATAAAAATATATGCGGCAATTTAAAGTACTATAAAATATAATTAATAATCATAAATTAAAATCCACTTTCGACAACGATCCATTTTAAAGATGTTACAATTAAAAACTCATCAACTTTTTTAGTTTTCAATATTTATAGTTTAAAATCATTACTTTTTTAACTTCTTTCTGAAATAGGTCTATATTGAAGATTTAGAATTGAAGATCCTTAAATTTTTAATTTTTATAATTTTAAATGATGTATTTTTTAATCTTCTTTTTTAATTATTAAATTTTGAAAATTTACAATTGAAAAATATTAAATTGTAAAGATGTAGGAATAAAAATTCTTAAATTTAGTTGAATTTAACATCAAGTCAAGTTTTCAATTCTGAATCATACAAATTGGCATTTTTGTATGTAAATTTTCAAAATGTACAATCTTTAATTGTAAAACTTAAAATTTGCATAATTTTAAATTGTAAATTGTCAAAAATAAAAACTTTACTTTTCAAGATGTTCAATTCCAGGTCCAACAATTTCAGAGTTGAAATTGAAATCTCTTGAATTTTTTAAATATATAAATAAAAAATCTTGAAGTTTGATGATTTTGTAAAACAAAAGTCAAGTTTTGAATTCTAAATCTTCCAATTTGAAAATTTTCGAATTGTACAATTAAAAACTCATCAAATTTAAATATTTAAAATTCAAAGTTTTACAATTTGGCAGTTACAATTCAAAATTGTTATGTTTTGAAAGTATAGATTAACCAATTATTTAATTTTCAAGATTTATATTTTAAGCATATCTAAAATTTTGAAGATTTACAATTAAAATCTCTTGAATTTTAGAGAGGTACCAATACAAAATTTTAAAGTTTAATTATTTTGGAAATCAAAAGTCAATTTTTCAATTCTGAATCTTCTAAACTGAAGAAATTTGTTATGTAAATTTGCAATTTTAATTTGTATAATTTTAAATGATGAGGTTTTGAATGTTTCTTTAATAGTTAAATTTAGAATATTTATAATTGAAAACTGTTAAATTTTAAAGATGTATGAATATAAATTCTTCAATTTTGTTGACTTTGAAGATTAAGTCAATTTTTCAAATCTGAATCTTCCAAATTGGAGAAATTTTTCATTTAAATTATAAAAGCTAAAAGCTTCAATTTTGAAGATTTTCAATCCAGTTCAACAATTTCAAAGAGTTAAAATTGAAATCATTTAAATTTCATTATAAATTTTCAAAATTACAAACGATAATTAAAATTAGAAGTTCTTTAATACTTAATATTTTCAATTGAACATTCTTTAATATTCAATGTGTAAAATATAAAATTATTAAATTTTGAATGATTTTTTAAAAATAATTCAAGTTTAAAAATTGTAAGTGAAAATTGATTCAATGTTATGGATTTGAAATTATTCTAAAGTCAGATAAAAATTATCCTTGTTTGAATCTAACATGATTACATAGATTAAATTATAATGTTTAATTTAATAATTTAACATAATTTTATTAATTAAAATATTGAAAACCAAATAATTAAAATTTTTTTATTACTTTTTTCAATTTATGTATTAACCCATTAATGGCCATGAGTCGTATTTGCGACCCGAAAACACGCCTTCTTTAAAAGTCTGCAGCCACCGTTCCAACAATGCGAACAGACTGCGCCGCATAGCAGAGAACTGGTAACGTAATTTTGGAATTTTTTTGAAATAGTTGTGTTAATTAGGTGAATACAAAGCACAATACAAAAAGTCACTAAATTTTATCGACAGAAACTAGTTTTGGCCATTAATGGGATAAGTTTAATATCAATTCCTTTATTAAAAATTGTATTGAGATCAGGAGTTTTAATTTTTACTTACTGCAACAACCAACATGCTTGAGTCTGGCCTCCATTGTACTAAAATGTTGTCACCGTATTTGTTTATAGAATCCACAGGCCTTCTGATGAATACGATAGGAACACATGGCTGGGAGGAGAAAAATGTTTTGAAACGTCAAATTTCGATAATAATTTTTTTAATAGAGCATTTGTAATAGACCGAATCCATTTTAAATCAGGCAGCTTCTACAATTGAAGTCGCAGAATCTCTCAGGGGCGATATATTATTTTTTAGGATAAATTAAGCAATACGTATTTTTTCTATTCGCGAAAAACAAAAATTTCTTCAAAATTATATGTATCTGAATTTTGTAATTAGTTTTTCAACAAATTTTCACACAAAATCCAACCTTTTTTGTTGAATCTCACATTTTTGACTTAACCCAGATACTCATCGTTCTATTTTAGATTCTTATAACGGTCGTTTTCTGATAATATTAAAATTCGATTTTCTCAAAAAACCACACTTGTATTTTTGCCAATATTTTGTTGAATTTTTTCTTTTATAAGGAAGATATTTTTTAGTTTTATGTAGGTTTAATAACTTTTGTGGTCACAAGATTTTTTTTGAAATCTAATTTTTTTCGCAAGACTGATAAGAACAAATGTGTTATAAAAAATGTGCACGTCCAAGAAAGTTCTATGATGTGTACCTCATGCTCTTTTTTGTTATCTTTCATTGTTTACGAAAAACATTTTTTAATCATATTATTAGGAAAAAAAATTCTGCCGTCCTCAAAAATTGTTTAGTCCGCATTAAGCTTCTTAGATACCTTTCTTCTATCAGCATAAACATTTCAAAAATATTGGTAAGTATAAAAAAAGTGGGGTTTTCAGAAAATATTTATTCATGTTTTCAAAATTCTGTAAAACCTTACCTTCTTATTTTTTTCCATATTTTAACATTTTCTGATTGTATCAGGAAGGTATCTTATCAGTTTTATTGTGGGTTAAATCATTTTTAAGGCAAATTTTAAATTAAAGTTTTTTTGTGTCTGTCGTGGTTTGCGAGAAAAATTTGATTTTATAAAAAAATACTCCTGCCCAAAAAAGTTTTTTAGCCCGAATAAAACTGACAAGGTGTTTTCCCTGTGAAACTAAAAATTTAACAAAAAATTGGCAAGTAATCTGTGTGATTTCGTTGAGAAATTGGTTTTTTATTATTTTCAGAAAAACCGCCGCCTTTTGTTCAATTTAAAACCTTTTGAAATATTCCAAAATGGTTTTAAAATAAGGCGAAAAACTCTATCAGAATCAGAAATAAAAAAAGGATTTCAAACACGTTCATTTTCAACCAAGAAAGATGATTTTTCTACCATGAAACATAGATTTTCAAAAAAAAAAAAAAGAGTAAAGTTTCCAAGCAAAATGGTAGAATTTTTTAGAAAACAGTGGACTTTTAAATCGGAAAAGATAATTTTCTAAGAAAAAATATCATTTTCAATTAAAAAAGAAAAATAAGAAAATAAAATAATAATAATTTTCAGTCAAGAAAGAATTTTTAACAAGATTTTTTAATTCTCAACAAAACCCAAAAAGTCGACTTTTCAACAAAATACATGATTTTTATACTAAATAAATATATTTAATATTTATACAAAAAAAAAATTTTTAACCAAAAAGACAAATTTTCAGCAAATACCAATTTTTCACTTAATTTCCCACGAAGCTGATGCATTTTAACCCAACAAAAGTGAAATTTAAAATCAAGAAAATGATTTTTTTTTGCCAAAAAAAGGATAATTTTTAAATTAATAAGATCAATCTTAAAAAATGGAAAAGTTACATTTTCAGTTCAAAAATTTGTTTTAAAACAAAAAAAGACGTTTCCACGAAACAGTTAAATTTCCAACAAGACATAAGTCTTCAATAAAAAAAGCAATTTTTAACAATGTAGTTGAATTTTCAATTTAAAAAGTTTAATTTTCAATAAAATAGTTAAAATTTTAACAAAAGAGATGAATTTTTAACTGAAAATATAAATTAAAAAAAAAATATGTCTCATTAAAGTGATTTAACCAAATCTTTAAAAAAATAGTTGAATACTCAAGCAAGGAAGAATAGTTTTTAATATCTACTAAAACATATGAATTTTTTAGATCCGAAAGGTAAATTTAAAAAAAATAGTTGAATTATCGGTTAAAAAATATTTCAGTGGACTTTTCACGAACAAAATATGAATTTGGGCGCAAGAAATAATTTTTTACGAAAAAAATGAATTTTCAATTCATCAAGACGAATTTTTAACCAAAAAGGATGACTTTTTAACAACCTTGTTGAATAGTTTACCAAATTGTTACATTTCAATTCAAAAAAGATTTCAGTTATCTTTTCAAGATCAAAATATGAATCTTAAAACAACAAATAAGTTTCTACAAAAAAAATTGATTTTTCAATCCAAAGTGATGAACTTTTTCAACCAAAAAGGATGAATTAAAATAAAAGTTAATTTCTCTACTAAATATTTGCATTTTTATCCAAGAAAGATGAATTTTTTACTATAACAAATAAATGTTTAATAAAAAACAATAACATTTTTTAAACTTGAACTTTCAACCAGAAAAGATTTCAGATCATTTTTCGACACAAAAATGAAAATTTTAAACAAAAAGTAAATTTTCAACGAAATAGTTCCACTTACAACAAAACAGCAGAATTTTCAACCAAAAAGTATGACTTCAACAAAATTGTTGAATTTTCAATCATACAGTTGCATTTTAATCCAAGAAAGATGTAATTTCTGCTAAAGCAGGTAAATTAAAATTTTGTTTTAAAAACTTTCAAAAAAGGGTTGATTTTTCAACCAACACCAAAATTAGAATTGTAAACAATAAGTTAATTTTCTGCTAATTAGTTGAATCTTTAGCCAAAACGTATGACTTTTTCAAAAGAATGTTAAACTTTGAACCAAATGGTTGTATTTTTGTCCAAGAAAAATGAAAATTCTACTAAAACATGTGAAGTTTTAAATCAAAACGACAAATTAAAAAAAAAGTTGAATCTTCATCCATAAAAATTTCAATTGGCTTTTCAACAGAAAAATAAAACTTTTACACAAAAAGTACATTTTCCAAGAAAAGATGCATTTTTACCAAAACAGCTGAATTTTTATCCAAGGAAAATGCAATGTTTCTACATACTAAAAAAAGATGAACTTTTAAATCAGAAAGACAAAATTCTCAGAAACAATAGTTTTCATAAAAAAAAAAGATTTCAATTAACTTATCAGCAAAGATATGAATTTTAAACAAAACGTTAATGTTCTACGAAAAAAGTTGAATATAAAGTCCAAAGAGACGAACTTTCAACAAAAAATTTAAATTTACAGCCGAACAGGACTTCTTTTAAAGAAAATGTTGATAATTTCATGAGGTTATGAAACAATTGCATTTTCAATCATGAAATTTTATAATTAATATATAAATTACATTGATTTATAAACATAAACAATTTACGCTGACGGAATATAGATTTTATTAGATTAGGTTGCTTTCATTTTTGATCCTACAAACAGTTTTACACCTGAACTGCCTTTTTTCCTATTAAACTCTAGATAACAGAATATAAAAAGAAATATAATAAAACAAACAATTTTCTGTACAATAATAAACTAACGGGATGTAATATTGATATTTGTTAAGCTGAAGAAGATGGTTTCTGTTCTAATTGCAAATAAATTTAATTTGTGCTGGTAATTCTTTAATGGTATCAATCTAATTATGAACTAATTAGCGAGATTAGTGCAGTGACGTGGATATAACCTAAATGATAAAAGTTGTAATTTAAAGGTAAAAATTATATAAATAATTTCAACAAATTACCTTGCAATACCAGATGGCCAATGCATCCGTGGTAAGAATAGCAAAAAGAATTTTATCCCTATTACAAACCACAGCACGAATTTTTTCAGGCTCCGTCGAGTTCAAGACTCGCGGCCAGCCTATCGGAAAAAACATAATTTCCTGATAATTATGCTTTCAACTCCTCACATTGCTTCATATACGAAATTTCCATCAGAGATTTCACTCCCCACAAATCTTTTACCGGTTTTATGGTTTTTATATTTACATTTCGTTCACAACTGTTGACAACTGTTTGACAGACATGTAAACATGAACTAACCTCAAAAAAAGAACGAACGTCAACGTGAGTGAAGTATGTAGAGAAAGTTGTTCGATTTTTTCATTCGATATTCGATTTGCAGTTTACTTCCAAGTTCGATGTTTTGAACCTGAAATTCACATGGAAAGCCGGGAATCCGGAATGTTTTTATTGATTCTCACGTGAAATTAAGTTGTTAGGATAATTGAAAGTGATTGAAAATATATGTGCGAGTTGATTGGAAAAATAGTTTTCATTACGAAGTGATGGTAGTCTCCAAAAGTCAAGACATCAGAAATTGGAGGTTAGGTAAATATTGAAGATGTTTTAACGAAAATTTGCGTTTTTATATTATTTTAGAATTAAAAGTAATGAAAACACTGGGCAGATCGAGACAAACCCTTTCTGACGTAGATTCAAATAGTTCAAAAAAGAATGCTAAAAAATATCAAAAGCAAAAGATATAGCTTTTCGTGTAAATTCTGGTGACGAGAGATTTTGATACGATTTGTCATGGAAATTCGTTAATGAAACAAATAGCTCGCAGTAATTATACTCCCAAAGAAACCAGGTGAGTAAAAAACGAACCTTATATATAGCCAACAATTAAAAAAAAATGTCTTGTGTTAGCAGTTGCTTCATCCTGAAGATTATCTTTTTAGTGTAAAATTTTATGATTTGTTGGAAAACGCAATATTTTTATTAGTCTTCATTTTTCGTTGAAAATTCAACTATTTTTATAGAAAATTTAATTCTTAATTTAAGGGCATGTGACACAGCTAAATACCTATATTACCGACCACAGTTTTTCAGTTCACTGAATGTTTTTTTGAACCTAAGAACTTTTTTTCTAAGTAA
>NC_046663.1:53586551-53613197 GCF_010883055.1 Belonocnema kinseyi
ATTTTATTTACAAAAAAAGTTCTCAGGTTCAAAAAAACATTCAGAGAACTGAAAAACTGTGGTCGGTAATATAGGTATTTAGCTGTGTCACATGCCCTTAAATTAATAATTTGGTGTTAAACAGTCAATTGAAATCTTTTGTGTATCAAACTATTTAGTGTGTGTGAAAATTTGTCTTTAATTCAAAAATTCATCTGTTTTAATAGAAAGTAACTTCAAGTAACTTCGTAGAAAATTTACTTCTTCTTTAAAACTCATATTTTGATGTTGAAAAGTCAAACTAAAAACTTTTATTGGTCAAAATTCAACTATTTTTTTTTAATTTTGTCTTTTTGATAAAAAAAATTCATCTCTTTTAGTAGAAATTTCATTTTTATTAGATAAAAATACAACTATTTGGTCGAAAATTAATGAATTGGGTTAAAAAGTCATACTTTTTGGTTGAAAATTCAACTGTTTTATTGAAAGTACGTCTTTTTAGCATGAAAAGCAAGTATTTTCGTAAAAAAATTACTTTTTGTGCAAACCTCGTATTTTGATCTTGAAAATTCTAACTAAAATCTTTTCGGGTGAAAATTCAACTATTTTTTTTTGAAATTTATCTTCTTGATTTAAAAATTCATCTATTTTAGGAAAAATTGCATCTTTCTTGAATAAAAATTCAACTCTTAGGTTAAAAATTAATCTTCTTTACTTGGTGATTCAGCTATTTTCTGTCAAAATTGTTGCCGAATCACTTTGTTCAAACATAATTTTGGTGTTGAAAATTAATATTTTTAGCAGAAAATTCATCTCTTTGGTTGAGAGTTGTTCTATTTGGCTACAAATTGATCTTTATTAATTGCCAATTACATTTTTGAGTAATAGTTGAACTACTCATTTGACTTTTGTTTTTTTTTTAATGAAGCTTTATCTCTTCGATTGAAAATTCATATTTTCTTGTTGAAAATTAAATTTTGGTACAGAACATTCTGTTTTTGGCTTGAAGGTTTAACAATTTATCTGTCATTTATTTCTCTCTTGACTAAAAAACCTTCATTTGTTGAAAAATCGTCCTTTTGGTCTTTTAATTTTGTATATGAAATTTCATCTTTTTTGTTTAAAATATCAACTATTAAACTTTTTTCTTGAGAATCCATCTTTTCAGTTTTTTAATTCAATTATTTTGATGAAAATTCAAGTGTTTTGCAAAAAAAAAAAGATCACTTATGTTAAAAATATTACTAAATTAAAATGCTGGTATTTGGATATTAATGTTCAGTGAAAATGCAAAACCCTGCAAAGTGTGTATTATCTTAAAATTCAAAAAATCTCCTTTAGTTTCAAGTCCAATGCTGGTTTAAGTAGAACATTATTCATTCTATGAAATAATGGAATTAAAAAAGTTATTTAATTTTTGATCAAATAACGAAGTTTTTCTATTACAAGAACTATAAAATATAAGGGGAGGGTAAAATAAAAATGATATGGAATGTAATTTGTATAGTACTTTCTTGATACTCACATATTGTAAAAATATCAAATTTATATTTACAACATCGCATAATTAAACTAAATTTGCATACGAGGATAGTACATTTATTAAGCAATAAATAAACGAAGGTGAATGAATTTTACAAGTATGTAGCACGATTCAACAATGTTCTAAACTTTCTTCTTTTCTTTAATTGTGCCAAGTTAATTCTTTATGGCAAATCATTATTGCATTAGAGAACATTATTTGAGATATAATTTTTATCCTCAGTTTAACCATATAAATAGGTCGTAAATAAAGATAAACTTTACCATAAAACTATACCTAAGTTTCTTCATTAAGAAACACATTAAGACAATATTTTATGTACATATTTACAATAGCGCCTCTTATAAATTTTAATACCAACTTTTTTTGACAATGAATTTAATTTTAAAAGCTTTACTTCGACTTAAAAATAGTATTCAGTTTGGAAAAACTTTGCAAAATGGTAGAATTCCTGAAAAAATAAAAAAAGTTTCACCAAAGAATGACCATATTTAAAAAGGCCGTGTCTAATCGTCCCGAAAAATTGAGGGAGCTGGAAAAGTGGATCGACTAGTCTCGAATTTTCGTGACGACGAAACACTTCGATTTAAAAACTAAAAATTTCCTAACAAGCCGGTTCCATCGGAGTCGCCATTGGATTCATCCTAGGCGGTCTACCGAATCCCCGAGTCCCGTCGGGGCCGGAAGGAAGTCTCGTAATATTTTCTGGAAGATGAGTGACAACAATGCCACTATTACTTCTTGGACGGAAAAATCCTGTTTCGGAACTAGAAGAGCAAGAAGACAGTCTTCTCGTCCCCACTTCATATCCTGAATCCCTGCTGCACGCAGAAAGTCGTCTGAGAAATGGTCCACAGTCTCCGGAACCTCGACGAGCAGGATTAAAACATACTCCGCTGCAATCGGAACCGGAACCAGAACCAGACCCCGAACAACAAGAGAATCTACGATTTTGTGGATAATATCCTGGAGGATAGACCGCATGATAGTAACCGTTTTCAGAACTTGAGGAACACGAGGAAAATCTTCTGTTGAAATTTCCATTATCTGAACCTGAACCAGAGCAGGAGGAAAGTCGACGGAGGAGTAAACCATTGTCGGGACCAGGCATTGAACATGAAGAAACTCTTCGAGGCATCCAAGCTTCTGGTGAAGGGGGACCGGCTGAAGAACAATGATTATTATTTGGAATTATCAAACTTTCTGAATTATCACAGTAAACTCGGTTTGGTATTGGTTTGTCCTTACGTTGATAAGGATGTCCTCCGGTGTAGACGTGATAAACTGGATGATTATACATTTGCCTTCGATGCCTCGACTTGCCCTCTTCGTTCTCAGAACCGCTGGCACAACTTGAAGAATTGTAAGTCTCTTCTCGAGAGACCCTTGCAACAGGATTCTTCTTAGGAGGTTGTTGCTGCTTCTTCTTCTTATCTGCTGGCTGTTGAAGCGCATAAATCTTCGCTTCTCCCAAAGACAACTGCAAGGCCATTCTTGCCGAGGCCGAGTCGATGAACTCGATCATCGCACACTCGTCGCTCGATGCTAAATCCGGTCTCTTGGCGATCGCCTGACGTACCTGAAATTGCAAAATTGCTCAATTCTTGGATCTTAATTTACAAATTGAAATTGTTTTTTGAATTGATAATAATTCAATGTTTCTCAAATGTGAAATGATTTACTCGTGAACGCTTTGTGTTGCTGAATTTTCCTTAGAATGAAGAAATCTTACATGATTACTGAGATTCTAGGAACTATTTTCCCTCAATCTGACAACTCACCTCTGCAGGTGCAGGATGACCAGGCCTGAGGACTCTGATAAGGGCAATTTCTCCACAAGGCTTGAAGAGTTCCGCTACAGACTCGACTGACAACCTTTGGACGGGCAACTTCGCTGCCAGGACTGTTCTCGAAGGTGTAGTCTGATCGAAGGGTGGCAAAGGATCAATTCTCCGCAACTTGGTTCCCTGTTCGTTCACCTCCAGCTTCTTCGATCTCGCCAGAGCTGCGCCGACCACTCTCCAGTCTCTGCTGAGGTGTTTGACCCTCTTGAAACTTGAGATTAGTTTTAAAGACACGTAGCCTTCCTTGTTCCTCTTCACGTGTTTCAGCAGGAATGCATCCTTGACGATGTTTTCGTCCGAGAAGTAAAACTCCACTTGAGCGCAAATCTTGTCAGCTAATTCATCATTCGGCGGCACAAAGTCTTCGACTGGAGTTGCTGAAACCTTTTCCTTCGGAATCTGATCGCAGAAAAGACAAAACGGTACAGATTTTATGAGGGAAGATTTTTCTCTTTAATCAGTAAAGACTTATTGAAAAATTGATAGGAATCTTAGATATAAATATATTAGAACAGGACATTGTTTACTAGTGTTTCATAAAGATCAATGGCGTAATGATTTAACTTCGTTATTTCTTGGGCGTTTAATTGTAGAATTGTCAGATGAACAATTAAACTATTTTATACCTTCTCAGGCTCGTAATTCATTCGCAACTATGTAATCGTGAATGGAATATAACGTTCTTTAGTATCAATGACATACATTAAGCGACTTTATTACCATTCGTCATCGTCATGATCTCAAGATAAAATTATTATTGACCATAAATAGCTTTCATATCAATTCTGCATTGAAATAGACTTAACTTGTTTATTGATAGTACATAATAGAAGAAGAAAGTGAAATTAGTACTTAGTACTGTTTTAATAACAGGAACTAAATATTACATTTTTGTGGCCAATCTTAACTATCTTTTCTTTACGGTTATGATTGTGCTAATTACATCTTGAAATTCGTCGCATCGAATAACAACTTCGCCAGGCGAAATTGCATTTCCGGTGGAAAAAACGCTTATAAGTCCCGGCATTTTAATGCACATTGTTCTTGCATAAGTCCTTAATTGGGGACTATTTCCCTCGAATAATTATGCAACATTCCATAATTCTGGTACATTTATTGCGACCGTCATTTATCGAATCCACTGGTACCAATTGTTTTATACGACTTTCTACCGAATTCTTTGGCAGTTTATAAAATTAATTTTACGACTCTTACAAGAAACAAATGTCCTGTCTAACGTTACTTCATGGCTTGCACAACTTCATATTTTCAAGAATTTATAGTGTTCCAAACTTAAGATGAATTGAGACCTACCTTTAGTTAATTAGGAATGATAATTCTCACCTGATTTTCCGGTTCCCTAGGCACAATATCGTCAAAGGAATCAGCACCAGAGTCTTGGTCACTGTTCTTATTTTGTTTCTTGTGCAGATTGCCGGCCTTCCTGTCGGAATCTGAGCTTCCGCTGTCGGATAAGTCAGCCTCTTCGCCCTTTGATCCTCTTCGATCAAAGGAAAGACTCACATCACTGTCCACCGAAGAGATACTGTCCCTCGTATCAGATTTCTTCATCGGTGGCGGCGAGAAAGACAAGTTCCCCAGCTGGTCTTGCAATTCCTGTTGCACTTCTAATTCCTCCATGACTGCTTCAAAAGTTAGCTTCCTCAAAGCGATAAATTGCTACTGGGACATTCGGTGTTACCACTAGACTTTACAATCTGTGTCGCTTCTGATGATCTGCCCGTTAAAGCCTTTTATCAAAGAAGGTAATTTCAAATATCAGTTTAAATATCCTTTCTTTTGATTCTGACCTCGTCTTTTCTATATATTCTAAAATTTTAATAGTTAGAAGTGAACTAATGTTCACAATCAGTTACCCAGACTTATCGCTTCTGATGAAACTCACTTTTCCGTTCTTGAAAAGATTCAAATATCACAGAAATCTTATTCACACAAATCTTCCAATTAGGCACTAAATTTTGAAGGTATTGTTGTTCTTTTTAGCTGAAAGCTTCCATGTATGTCTTCTTTCTTTCTCTCCTATTCTGACTATTTTTTATTGGTATGTAAATATTTGGTCGTAAATTATAAGACACTGGATCCAAGTAACAGACACCGGTAAGTAAACTGGTAAATAACACTGGCCACTGTGAACGAAATTCGAGCGATGTGAAGGTGAGAGGTGTCTGAGAAGAGAGCGTCCGTTCTCCGGACAGGAAGAGAGGCTTGTGGGAATCGAATTCGAGAGGGAAAGCCCCGGTTCTTCCCGGTCTGGCCAGGACGCTCTTTGATTCCTCGTTCACCGGGAAGGAAGCAAAAGGGAGTTGCGCGATTCGTGACAGTTCGTAGAATAGTGGCCTTCTGGAAGGCCCGCGATCATGTTTAAATACTTTCGCCTGGTGAGCAGGTAGAGCGCATGCGCGATGCTTCGCCCCGGAGGCAAAGCTCTCCGTCGAGACCTCCCCTGAGGTCGCGACCTTGCTGAATGCCGGTCAAGAGTGTGACACGATCGCTCCTCCAGGGTCGACATCGAGACCGACGCTACCGGACCCAAGACTCCTCAATTTTGAACCCTCCCCGCTCACTTGACTTCTTTTATTTTTGTAGTCTGGAAGAACCGGATGACCGGGTAAAATCCATGGGAAAAGTAGATCGTGAAAGGATTCAAACCAAGGTGCAACTACCCTGCTGAAATTAAGAGGATTAAATCGCCTCTTTCAGACTTGCCAATTTCGAAAAAATCTTGAAATTCGTCAGTTTGACAATTATAAAAAACAATTATTTCTAGTAGACTTATAGTTCTTAAATAAGGAGGCATTTATGTTGGGCAAATGCTTTCGAGAATATGCTCAGGATTGAAGCTCAAAAAGAGCATTTATAGAGAATTTAAGAGAATTTAAAGCATTTATTGTTTACACAAATGTATATCGTAATTAATACATATATTTGCACAAAAACTCTCTAAAGTTTACTTTTAGTTTACTTTACATATACTTTTTTAAATTACAATTTCTACAGGTCTGGTAATTCCAGGAAGTAAGGGAATTTCAGGAATAAACCTGACAGGAATTTTTCAAAAATCTTAAGTTGCAGTTAATTTGATTATTATGGTTCAAAATCGCAACTATTTACTTAAAAATTAATTTGTTTTGGTTGAGGGTTCAAACTATTTTGTTGAAATCTTTTTTTTTTTTTTGTTGAACTCATCTATTTCTGCTAAAAAATTTAAATCCTTTTTGATATAAATATCAAATATCACGTTTTTCGTTAAAAATTTATCTTCTTTGGTTCAAAATTGATATATTTGGTTGACGATTGATCATTTTAGTTGACAAACTTTTTTTTTGTTCAAAAGTTAATTGTTTTAACTGAAAATTTAACTCGTACATGTTTGGTTCAAAAATTATCTTTTTGTTTGAAAATTCCTGTACTTTGTTAAAAATTCATCTATTTTGGTAGAGAATCCGTCTCATTGGTTGAAAATTCAACCTTTTGTTGAAAATTCGTCTTTTTTTGGTTGAAGAGTTCTCATTTGTTAAATCTTTATCTTTTTGCTTCAAAATTCATTTATTTGGTAGAAAATTGATCTATTTGGTGGAAAAATCGTTTCTTTTAAAACTGAAAATTTAACTTTTTTTATTTTTGGTAGAAAACTTATAGTTTTAGTTGAAAATTCATGTATTTGGTTAAAATTTAATTTTTTTTTTAGTTGAACATTCATCAGTTTAGTTGAAAATTCACTCTAACTATTCTATTTTTACATTCTCATCCTAATGAGAAGGTATTAGTTTTATATAAAATTTCACTTCGTCGGTTTTCATTAAATCTCCACCCTTTGGGACCTCCTGAGCCACAAAAAAACGATTTTTACGAAAGTGTCTGTCTGTCTGTAGTCTGTGTTCTGTAGTCACGATAGCTTTCGTAAGATTAATCAGATTGGATTCGTAAACGAGTTCGTAAACCAGCTATTTTGGATGAAAATTCAAAACGTGAGCGCATTTTCAAAATATTTAAGACTATTTTTTTCAAGATTTAAAAATTCCATGTATGACGATTCAAAGTAATCGGAAACTCGAACGATTTATCCTTATGACTTTTTTCGATTAAAAAATTTTTTTTAGAGTTATAGCATTTTCAAAATCCAAAAAACCAAACTAAAATGAACATTTTAAGCCAAACAACGCAAGATATAAAACAAAAGTCAAGAGAAGAAAAACGTTGATTTTTGAAAGCCCTACCAGAATAGCATAACAAATTTTTGAATTTTGTCGAAAAGTTGAAAATTCAAATTTTTATCGGACGAAAAAATGATAAAAAATCAAAAATTAAATTTTGCGGTCAAGCTATGCAAGGTGAAGCGAAAACTCATTCAAATTTGTTATGAATGTATTTATAATTGAATGTTTATTATTTTTTGTTTCTTCATTATTTAGGTAACCCGCTGGAATCGATTTGTAACCCTAAGTTATTCTTAGTAATCCACTTCTAATAAGTACAATCCAAGCAATTCATTGGTAATTAACTTTTAATCATAATGCCAACTAATACTAACGTCCAACTAATACTAATGTCCAACTAATACCTAATAATTTGAGCAATCCTAGTTAATCCACTTGTAATCCCAGTAATCCACTTGTAAACCGAAGTAATCAACTTCCGCTGAATCGCATTTAAAATTTTTTTCCATTCAATAAAGGCAGAACAACTTCAAATCACAGAATCAATCGTCTCTTAAATATGTTACCATTTTGAAAAAAAAATTTGTTCCTGAAGTGAAGAGTTTTTAAAATTTTGTTTGTATTTCCAAAAAATACAAGTTTCTTCGTGAATCCTTTATAATTTTTTTACCTAACTTTGATCATTTTTGACCTGATTCAGAGCGGTGGATTTTCTGAATTGATTAAAAGTTGATTTTCCTGAAACCATAAAGCAAACTATTTTTCTGGTCAAGAGAGTTTTTTTCAAAAAATTGAATTTTCGCATTTGTTTTATAAACAACGACAGAATTAACAAAATCTCAATTTTTAGATTTTGCTCACGATTGATACATTATATATTATAAAAGAGTTAAATGGTATTTTTTGCAAAACTTTTTACAATAAGTAAACCTTTTATTAGCATTTTTTCGAGTCTGTCGTTTTTTGTAAGAAAGATGCGGAACCAATTCAGGTAAAAAGTTAGGGGTGTTACATGTTTTTATTGAAAAGCTATAATTCTAAAAAAAATGTGTCACGAAAATCTCGAAAGCATACTTGTATCTTTTCCTCAATGCTGATTGGGTAATTCGAAAAACTCTAATGAAATGAATGTTATCAAATTCACACACATAATCAAGGAGT
Organism: Belonocnema kinseyi; assembly: GCF_010883055.1. NCBI lineage: Eukaryota > Metazoa > Arthropoda > Insecta > Hymenoptera > Cynipidae > Belonocnema > Belonocnema kinseyi. The sequence continues at coordinate 53,595,257 of NC_046663.1, forward strand.
TAATTTTCAGTTGAAGGACAGTGACAACGAATGTCACATTTTATTGTGCATAATAGAACTGACAAAAATGAAGATTTGTTGATGTGTCAGTTTATTATTACGTTTGGAGTTAAAATAATTAATTTTTAACTAAGAAAAAGAAAGATATTTAATAAATAAATCAAATTTTTTATTTAAAATGTTTAGTTTTTAGATCTGAAAAAGATCAATCTTCTAGCAAAAATGGAATAGCTAAATATTTAATTTGTAAAATTAATTTCCAATAAAAAAAATAATTTTCTACCAAAAAAAGCATAATTTTTAACAAATTACATGAATTTTTAAATGAATATTTTAATTCTTAATACACTTTTAATTTTTAACAAAACACATCAATTTTTAACCTAATATTTAAATTTTCAACCAAAGAAATTTGCAACTGAAGAAGATAAATGTTAAACCAATGAGTTTTCAACAAAATAGTTAAATTTTTTAGCAAATAAATTAATTTAAAAAAAAATTCAATAAAAAACTAGTTTTTAATCAAAGAAATGATCAAGAAAATTAATATTCTACAGCAAAAGACAAAGTTATACTTTTAACAAAGTAGTTGAATTTTGAACCAAAAAAGGGTTTTCCTCTAAAGCTTTAAGTTTTGAAGTAAAATTTGTCATATTACAGGATCAAGCTATTCAGAGAAGCTCAAATTTTTAATGAAACTAGCTAAAATTATCCTTTTGTGCTATGTTTTAATTATCAAAACTATTTTTTTAAATGTAAATAATATAATGAAAATATAGAAAAAGATTTATTTTCCATTTATTGAAAAGTACGACGTTGACCGTTATTAAACAATAAATAAGAAATCTGTATTATCATAGGGGTGGCGAATGATCGATCAGATGAGATATTTATCACATTCTGTGAAAATAGATATCTATACTATCGATCTAGGATACCCCTCAAATTCAGGATATTACGTTTTTCTAAAATTTGTTTAATTCATTTTTATCTGTGAAAAAATCCCTTTCGCTCTGCTGGGAATCGAATCAAAGTCGGGTGCTCTCCCCACTAAGCTTTGTGGGCAGAGCATCCTACTTTGATTCGAATCTGTTTTCATATATAAAATTTTATTAACAAAATTAAACAATAAAGTTACTTGTGCTTATGTCAAATATAAACTGAAATACCTTTCTATACGTCTATCTGGATTAAATAAAATGTTACATTATATATATTGAATTGTTCTCAGTTTCATCATGAACATAAATGTCACACGTGGCGAGACATATTTTGTTAATAAGAAAAATAATATGCTCATTTTAAAGAATTGTAATTAAATGAAAAAAATGGTGTCCTTCATAATGAATTTGCTGGAATTGCACATCCTGTGTGATTTGAAACGGATACTATCTTGAAGTTTTTAGAGATTATGTTTTTTAAGTTTTCTAAAAATGTACTAAAGACAGACATTAAGACATAAACTTTTCATTAAATATGAAACACTTTAAATTCCTAAGATTTTAAGCCAAAATATAATTTATTTTCAATAAAATAGTTGAATTTTCAACCGATAACTATGTTTTACCTAAGAGATGAATTTTCAACACAAAAAGACTAAATTTCAACAACAACAAAATTAATTTTCTACCAAACAATTGCATTGACAACCAAATAGATGATCTTTCGTGGAAGAAACTTTTTTTTCAAAATAATAGTTGAAGATTTAATGAAATAGTAAAATTTTCAAGCCGAAAAAACGATTTTTTTCGATGACAGTTGAATTTTTTTAAATTATACTGTTCTACTATTAAAGATAAATTTTTAACCAAGAATGATTACTTTTCTACCATAAAATCATGAATTTCGATCCAAAAGTGTGAATTTTTAACAACATAGTTGAATTTTTGACAAAACTGACGACTTAAAAAATGAGATTTTAGCAAAATAGTTGAATTTTTATACCAAACAGTCAAATTAAATTATCGTATTTTCATACGTTGAAGATTACAAATATTTGTATTTTCAAGATAGAAAGACAAATTTTTTAGAAGAGTGTTGAATTTTCACCAAAAAAGTTCATTTTCAACCGAGAAAGATAACTTTTCAACAAGAGAGTAAAGTTTTTAATCTAAAAAGTCGAATTTATTCAAAAACAGTGGACTTAAAAATGGGAAAGAAGAATTAAAAAATAAATTATAATTTTTAATCAAGAGCGATGTATTTTTGACATGATAGTTACATTTTCAACTAAAAAGTTGAACTTAAAAAAAAAACAAGAATAATTTTCTGCGCTAAAAGACGACTTTTCAACACAATACATCATTTCTCTACCAAATTGTTAAATTTTTTACTTATGTAATATACAGCACAAAATTTTAACAAAAAATGGAATATTTAGATTTTCAGATAAAAACTCCGATAAAAAACTTTGAAGAAAAAAAAAGAATTTTCAACAAATTTGTTAAATTTTCAATCAAAAAGATGAATTTTCGGCCAAGAAGATTAATGATAAAAAAAAGAATTTTGAACAAAATACATGAATTTTCCAAACATTTATTTCTAAAGTCTAAAAAACAAAACGTCTAAAAAACAATTGAATCTTCAACCCAAAAATATGATTTTTTAATCAAAAATGTTGATTTTCTATCAAATTGTTGAATTTAAAGCCAAATATATGAATGTTCTAAAAAATAGTAGAATTTTTAACATAAAAGTTGATTTAAAATTAAATAGTTGAATTTTCAACTATAATTACGAATTCTTAATAAAAAAAAATTATTATGTTACAAAGCAGGTAATTCAACTTTATGTAAAATAATCGAATTTTCAACCAAAACAGATGAATTTTCAAAGAAGCATGTAACAGTTGATATTTCAACTAAATAATTGCATTTTTCGCCAAAAAAGATCAATTTGTAATCAAGAAGATTAAAATTCTACTAAGAATGACGTATTTTCAAAAAAAGAATACATTTCCAACTAAAAAGTTGAATTTTCAACTAAAAAAGATAAATTTTTATCTGAAAAAGATATGTTTTCAACCAAAAATGGAATAGAGTAATTTTGGGTTTAAAAAATTTATCTTCAACCAAACATGAAATGCAATTTCATCTAAGTATAGTTCAATTTTCTACCAAAGAGATGAACCTTCAAATAAAAAAGACGAATTTTTAGCAATATAGTTGAATTTTTGATAATTGAATTTTCAACTGAGTAATAGAATTTGTAGCTGTTTTTCAAAAATAAGTTTGATTTTATGGTAATATGGTAACGTAGTTTATGGAAAGTATCGCTAGGTATATTACACTTTCCACTTTCTATTCATATAGAGTCTAATGATTTAAAGATATTTAAACTCTTTAACGGAAATGAATCATCGGTGATTTTCGAGATATGCATACACACCTCTTTGATCGCCCTCTTTGAAATAATAAATTTCGTAATCCTTCATATGTATCGCATAAACTTAAGCACTCAAAAGGATTTGGCATATTCAAGGACCCGCGTCGCCTTAACCGATTGTAATCTGCAGTTGCTTCTTGAAGAACCTTGACATCCTTGTCAAAATTTTCCTCGTCAAAAAGAAACCTAAACCAACTCTTCCATGTTTTTTCCCAACGAACCTAGAAATCGAACCTTCTCTACTCGCGTATTTTTATATCGCATGTCAAATTCTCCACTCTTTGGCGATTTCCTTCAGAAGTGGAAGCAGATTAAGAAAAAAGGTTTTAATACATAGATTAGCGCTTCTTGGATACAAAATCTAAATATTTTAAATATCAAGCCACTTCTGCTTAATCTGCAAAGCTTTCTCTAACCCAGTAGCATAATTATAGTTAATCGTTATCAATTCGAATATTTTTTTGCTGGTAAAGATCATCAGAAGCAAGGTCAGTTCTGCAGTGTTCCTTGAGTTCCACTGCCTCCTGGTAACTCGGCCTGCTTTCGGAGGACCTCGAATGGATTTTTGCGGAAGAGCTGCCGTGACTATTCTTCCACTTTTACCAGCAAGAGGCAGGTAGGCAGGAAGGAAGGACACGACGTCGCGTGCCTCATATTCACCTTTCTGGTTTTCTGATGGGGGAACATTCAACACAACCTCCAAGTACTTACATACTTTGGCTCTCCTTATTCCTACAGACTACAGAGTATAGACTTGTACACACTACTTTGTATCCGGACGCTACGAGCATAATAAGATATGGGTCAAGTGCGGCCGGTACCGCGTAAGGAATCATGCGCTGGGGAAGGACGATGATACGCACCGGGCAATAGTCGAAGAAACACTTGTGAGGAAAATCAAATTAATCACGAATGCCCAGTACACAGGTTGGAATGCTAAACATTTTCTATCATAAAACATAAATACTCAATCAATAGTTTATAATAAATAATAAACACAGATATAAAATTAATATTGCCAAAGATTTTACAATGATTTTAATGATTTTTCAAAGATTTCACAAATATTACCAAATATTTGAAATACTTCGCAAAGATTTCGCGAAGATTTTCGATAGATTTAAAAGATTTAATAAGTATTTCAATTATTTCCCAAAGACGTAAATGATTTTTCAAAGATTTCACAAATTTCTAAAATATTTACAAACTATTTGTAATATTTCGCAAAGATTTTAAAAGATTTAAAAAAGATTTCACGAAAATTTGAACAATTTCCCAAGGATTGTAAAAATTACAACAAAAATTTCGCAAAGATTACGGATAGATTCAAATTATTTCACAAATAGTTTAATTATTTCACAAAGATTTCCGATAGATTTCGAAGAATGCACAAAGATTTCAATGAGTTCCAAAGATTTTAATTATTTAGCAAAGATTTCGGATAGATTTAAATTTAACAAAAATTATCAAATATTTTCAAAATTATTAACAAATATTTTGAAAAATTTCAAATATTTCCCAAAGATTTCAGAAATGATACAAGGATTTTATAGGTTTCCCAAAGATATCAATAATTTTACAAATATCGAATATTTTAAAAATATTAAAATTTTTCGCAAAGATTTCTAAAAATTTCAGAAAGATTTCAATGATTTCCCCAAGATTTCACAAACATTTTAGATAGATTTCCAAGAGTGCACAAAGATTTGAATGATTTCCCTAAGATTACAAAAAGTAATTTAACAAACATTTCGATTATTTTGCAAAGATATCTAAAGTTATCAGAAAGATTTCACAAAAAGTTCAATAATTTTTCAAAGATTTCAAAGATTTCACAAAGATTTCAATAATTTTACAAATATTATCAGATATTTTTAATTAATTAATTAATTAATTTTTAATTAATTTACAACTATTTACATAAAGTCTTACATCTAGTTCCTTATCTCTATTTCTTGTGATAGTGCAATTTAGGGCTTATCAGCAAACGAGTGAGCGAGCGAACGAAAGCGAGAGTGCAAGCGAGAGAGAGAGAGAGAGAGAGCATGAGAACGCAAACGCATCTTTGTCTACTTAATTACCATTGCTTACAATATTTACGCTTCTAATCTAAGCGACTTCCGTTTTCTTTTTCTTCCCTTTTTTATACCTCCATTTGCCTTTTTTCACATGCATTCTTTCATTCTCTCTCATTCGCTCCTCTAGCACCCTCCAACTCCTTCATCCATTCTTCCAATTCTTTCCAATTCTTCATAGTTTACTCCAGTCCCGTCTTCTATTTCTCTAGCATTAAAGAAATCCCTCCTTTCCTCTTCCCATCTCGTAAATTCGATCGCCCTCCCTTTCCTCTCTTCTACCTCCATCGAACACTTTCTTATCAACTCCCTGCCCTTTCCCTCCCACAGCTTCATCTCAAATTTCCATAACCTAATATAGGCCATACTAGCGTATCAAATAACCACATTCTCCATCTCCAATTTTTTTTAACTTTCTTTTTTCCTATTCCCCAGATCTGTTTCATTACCCCGGCTGCTTTTTTTATTCTGTCTCTTATATGAGCTCTATGATATCCATTCGTTTGCAAGATATATCCCAAATATTTAAACTCTCTTACTTCTTCTAACTTTATTCCCTCCCATCTCCCTGTATATTCTTTCTTCCTAATCAATCCCGCCATCCCTTCTTCATCCTCTGCCATCAACACTATGTCCTCTGCGTATGCCAGTGTATATATCTTTTCGTTCCCTATCCTAACTTGTCCCCAACTTTTTCTCCTTATTTCGTCTTCCAAGTTTGATATTAATATATTAAATAAAAGTGGGCTCAGAGGACATCCTTGCCTCACACCTCTCACCAACCAGAAACTATTTCCGCTAATTCCAAGAGCGCTCAAAAATTTCAATGATTTACCAAAGATTACAATTTTTGTACAAATACTTCGCAAAGATTTTTGATAGACTTAAACAATTTCACAAAGATTTCAATTATTTCACAAAATTTTTCAATAGATTTCAAAGACTGCACAATCATTGCCCAAAGATTTCACTAAGATTTCAATAATTTCAGAAATATTTTCAGATGTTTCAAAAATATTTTTAGTATTTCGCAAAGATTTCAAAAGATAAAAAATCTATTTTATAATCATTTTAGAAAGATTAAAATGATTTTCCACATTTTCACAACGAATTAAATAATTTTATAAATATAAAATATTTTAAGAATATTTCAAATATTTCGTAAAGGGTTCCAAAGATTTCACTAAGATTTGAAAAATTTCGAAAATATTTCGCAATGATTTTGGATAGATTTTAAAGATTTCACAAATATTATCAGATATTTTAAAAATATTTGAAATATTTTGCAAATATTCCCGAATATTTCAGAAAGATGAAATGAGTTCCCATATATTTCTAGCATTTTACAAAGATTTCATATATTTCGCAAAGGTTTTGGATAGATTAAAAATATTTTGCAAGTGTTTCAATTATTTCACAAAGATTTCAGGTAGATTTATGATAAAATTCATACAAGATGATGACTTTAATCACTTGATTTCAGTGTTAGGGGGGGGGGGGGGGGTCAATGCTTTGCCCCTTCCTGGTCGATTTCTGTGGTTTCATTTCCCCCTGTGCCCCCGACGGTTTGCTGCCTCTGAAATAGTCATATCATGTATTCTTATATTTTATTATTTTTACTTTCTCATCCTGATGAGAAGGTACTATTTTGATCTAACATCGCCACCGGTCAGTCTTAATAATTAATAATTAATATATTTTTCTGAAATAAAACGGATATTTGAAGTATTCTTCAAATTTTATATATGGATCATATTGAATGTAAATTTTCTTTACAGTAGTTACTGAGATCCTTTTTGTTTAAACTAATATTAATATTAATATTTTTTATTTATTGTTAACTCAAAAATCAACGAAAAGCTGAGAATTTAAGAAAATAACTCAACTTCTTAGCATTACTCTCACTCAGTATAAAGTAGACAAAAGGCTGAAAATTTCAGAAAAACTGCAACTATCTGCAAATTATATGAGAGAAGTTAGTGAATTTAGTTTATTCAGTATTTTACAAGTTATACATATACAATAGAAATATATACAACCTGCAACCCCCAGAGGTAAACAAAAATTACCTGTGCGGGGGTACTGATTAAAATTAACTTATATATAAATTAAAACTAAAATATAAAAGAAATATTCTGTTCTTGAAATAAAAAAGCTTTTGGACTATATTACAACATTAGGCTAAAATATTGGATTTTATCCATTCTTTCAACGTATATCTGTTCGAACTTTTAGATATATTTAGTAATTTATATTCATTGGGTAGACTATTAAACAATTTGATAACTTTGATATAGCTGTTTTTATCATTAACAGTTTTTTAATTTTTTGGTATTTGTATATTTTTATTTTTAGTTACACTATTTGACTTAGAAAATTTAACACTGTTAACATTATAGTAGTAGTGGAGTGATTCATAGGCAAATAATTGCCTAAGGTTCATTGGGTTTTCACTTACAAAAGTGTTTTTATTTACAATTTTCAATAGTCTTTTTTGATCATTTCGCAATAAGTTCAGATAATTCATGTAGTCTCCACCCCAAGCAATTATTCCATAATATATAATTCTGTGAAAGAAAGCATAGTAGATCATTCATAATATATCAGTTTGCATAAATTTAGAAATTTTATAGAAAATTTAAATTAAATACTTGGTCTTATTGATTGCATATTCAATATGTTTATCCCATTTTAAATTCTGATCAATAATTAATCCTAGATATTTACAGTATTCTACTTTCTTTATGTATTTATCTTCTATTTTTATCTCTAAGTTTGCAGGAACGCTATCACAATAATTACCAAATGTAATAAATACAGTTTTTTCTAAACTCAAAACTAACTTATTTAGTGCTAGCCACTCCTCCACTATTACAAGTAGATTGTTCATTTTTGTTTCTACTTCTTTCCAAGTTTCATCAATAGAAAAAATGGCAGTGTCATCAACATAGGAGATAATAGATTTGACTGGAATTTGTATTAGTAAATCGTTAACATATATTATAAAGAGTAGTGGCCCAAGAATTGTTCCTTGGGGTACACCAGTGTTTATTATTTCAAAAGCACTCTCATTATCTCCTGTTCTGACTTTTTGAAGCCTATTCGACAGATAACTCTTCATTAAATCGTACGCTTTTCCTCGGATACCATAATTATATAATTTATCTAGCAGGATATCGTGGTTGACACAATCGAAAGCTTTAGCTAAGTCTAAAAAAGTAATTCCTATAGGCTTACTCTTATCTAGATTATCATAAATAGTTTTAGTAAGAAGAGTTAATGCATCTTTCGTTCCTTTATTCTTGATAAAGCCAAACTGGTTTTCTGATAATACTTTGCTTTTCGATATGAAATTGTATAGTCTTTTATGTATTATTTTTTCTATGATTTTGGCAATATTTGATATCAAAGATATCGGTTTATTGTTACAAGCTTCATATTTGTGACCAGATGTATAAATTGGTACTATTTCAGCAACTTTGAGCGAATCCGGCCAAATCGACTTCTCTATGCATAAATTGAAAATATGTGCCAAGACATCAGAAATTTACGGAGATAAATTTTTTAGAGATAATAATTTATTTAAACAATTATTTTGTTAAATTGCACTAATTATTACCACGCTCCACAGTGGTCTGGAATAGGAATTTACTGTTCATAATCGCCCACAGGTCGTATTTTTCAACCGATTTAAAAGTTTTTTTTAGAAATGCTCAGCAATTAATTTTTAAGAGAATTGTGGTTTGCTTTTTTTTAATTTTTTCACCGAGCAACAATATATAAACAAATATAGATCAAAATTGACCATTTTAGCTTTGTGAATTTTTATATCAAGAAAAAATACAGATAGAAACTCACTATCAGCCGGAATTATTGCACATGCATTCATAGAACATAATTAATTTTAATAATATTTAACTTAATTATTATAAACAATTTCTATAAACAAATTCTTTATAAACGAGTTTTTCTCATAGCTGAATTGATTTTTCTGAACAAAAGTGATTCTCAATTGTCTTTAAAGCCGTTTATATACTTTAAGCTTTATCAAAGATAAACAATATAGATTCTTTATAACAATTTAGTTAAACAAGTCTCCTAATCGGCCGTTTCCTCGTTGAAAAATTTTTTTTTCTTCAATAATTATTAGAGTGACATTTATTGCGGTGACTAACCAACTATGATGTATTTTTTTTTACATGCAAAAAGGACGGTTTTCCACTGAAATTATCCGACAATAAACTAACAGTGATTCCAAAATTGGATATGGGACATTAAATAATAATATGCGTAATTGTTAATAACAATTTCTGTAGCAAACTGTCCATAGCAATAACGCTGTACTTGCGTTTTTAGAAGTCACCTATCTTTCATTTGTTTTATGCAACTTCCTGAAAAATAAATGAGGAAAAAGTGAAAATAAGGTGCAATAACGCTGTACTTGCGTATTCAGAAGTCACTTATCTTTCATTTGTTTTGTACGTAACTTCATGAAAAACAAATGATGAACCAATAGAAGAATTCGAATCTAAAAATGATTCGAGTTCAGAATCGTAATTTATTTATTTAAAGTTTTTCATAATAATCTCATTATTATTATAAGTGTCAATTTTTTCATTGATTCAATAACACAAATTAGATCATCACAAAAATGATTGAAGAAAAAATAACTTTTTTCTACGATCAACCGCAGATTGTCACGCATTGTTTTAAAATTGTTATTAACAATTACGCAAATTATTATTCAATGTCCCACATCCGATTTTGGAATCACTGTTAGTTTATTGTCGGATAATTTTAGTGGAAAACTGTCCTTTTTGCATGTAAAAAAAATAAATCATAGTTTTGTTAAAAAATTGTTGATAACAATCATACAAATTATTATTTATTTAATTTCGTTGGTTAGTCACCGCAATAAATGTAACTCTAATAATTATTGAAGAAAAAAACATTTTTTTCTACGAGGAAACGGCCGATTAGGAGACTTGTTTAACTAAATTGTTATAAACAACCTATATTGTTTATGTTTGATAAAGCTTAAAGTATATAAATGGCTTTATAGACAATTGTGAATCACCTTTGTTCAGAAAAATCAATTCAGCTATGAGAAAAACTCGTTTATAAAGAATTTGTTTATAAAAATTGTTTATAATAATTAAGTTAAATATTATTAAAATTAATTATGTTCTATGAATGCATGTGCAATAATTCCGGCTAATAGTGAGTTTCTATCTGTATTTTTTCTTGAGATAAAAATTCACAAAGCTAAAATGGTCAATTTTGTCACTATATTTGTTTATATATTGTTGCTCTGTGAAAAAAATTTAAAAAAAGCAAACCAAAATTCTCTTAAAAATTAATTGCTGAGCATTTCTAAAAAAAAAAACTTTTAAATCGGTTAAGAAATACGACCTGTGGGCGATTATGAACAGTAAATTTCTATTCCAGACCACTGTGCGCTCTAAGTAAAAACTGAAAAGTTGACAAAAAGTGGAAAATTTCAGAAAAAAACCACAACTATCCAGCATTATTTTAAGAGAATAGTATTATAAATAATAAAAAATTGGTTAAATTATTATTTGTGTTGAATTTAATTGATTATTGCGTGATTCACTTGCAAAACTGAAAATAAATTGAAAAATTTTGAAAACGGCAACTTTCTAACTCTATCCTAAGAGAAAATTGCTAAAAACGATCATGAATTGTTCAAACAATTTTTTTAACGTTTAATTATCAGAAGAAATTATTTTTTTATGCATAAAAAACAATCTTTATTTTTAAAAAACGCAAAAAAAATATAATTATTGTCAAAAACTAGCAAAACCTCATTTTTCACTTATCAGCCCTTCTTGGGCTGATTCGCGCTCACCCCAAAAAAATGTATGTGCCCTTATTCGATCCGACAGCCCAATAATGCCCTTTTGTTCTCATGGGAAATACACATTAAATTTTATGGGGCTATCTCATAGAGCACGACTCTCTTCGCTCGAAAGTTTGATCGCGCCCAGGCCGCATGACTTTTGGTTCTCTTTTTTTACTTTTAAATATTCTCTTTATTTTCTTATTTGTAGTTATACAGTTTTGTACTTGAGGATTTAATTTATTTTTAGAGGTCTGTGCAGCTGGCAGGACCACATTGCAAAAATGGACTAAAAACCTATAGGAAATTGAGGGCTTATTTAATGCCCTATTGCCAAATTTCATGCTCTTCATTTAAACAAAACAAAAACCGATGGCCATGCTAGCTTAAGGTTAAGCTAGCAGAACCACACATAGAAAAAAAAATTTCTCAAAATTTCTTTGCTCTATAATTTGGGGCTCATTTAGGGCTCACTTAATGCCCTGTTATCAAATGTAATGCTCCGCAATTTTTCGAAAAAACCTGTGGTGATGCTAGCTTAACGTTTAGCTAGGAGGACCACACAGAGAAAAAAAGCGACTTAGGCATTATTTCTTTGCACAATAATTTAGGGTTAATTTAATGCCCTATTGCCAAATTAGATGCTCCGCATTTTTTTTAAACAAACCTGCAGTTCTGCTATCTTAACGTTAAGCTAGCAGGACCACACATAGAAAAAAATGATTTGAACATTATTTCTTTGCACTATAATTTAGGGATCGTTTAATGTCCAATTGCCAAATTTAATGCTCTGCAATTTTTCGAAAAAAACCTGTGGTTCTGCTATCTTAAAGTTAAGCTAGCAGGACCACATATGGAAAAAAATAACTTTGACAATATTCCTTTGAACTATAACTTAGGGCTCATTTCATGCCCCACTGTCAAATTTGATGCTCCGATTTTTTTTAAACTTGTGTTTTTGCTATCGTAGCGTTAAGCTACCAGGACCACACATAGGAAAAAATGACTTGGACAATATTCCTTTGTACTATAATTTAGAGCTCATTTAGGGCTAATTTACTGCCCTATTGCCAAATTTAATTCTCTTGATTTAAACAAAAAGCCAGTGGCCATGCTAGCTTAACGTTAAGCTAGCAGAACCACAAATAGAAAAAAAAATTTCTCAAAATTTCTTTGCTCTATAATTTAGGACTCATATAGGGATCACCTAATGCCCTATTATCAAATGTAATGCTCCGCAATTATTCAAACAAAACCTGTGGTCATTAGGGTGGCTCAAAAAGGCTTTTATTTTTTAGAGGGCAACGATCTCCCCAATTACATTTCAAATCCGAAAAAAGAAATTTCCTAACTTTTATTTTTTTTATTTTTCGATTTTAACAAAAAATGTCAATTCTTCATGAAATCGACATTTTTAACACTGTATGCTGGTCTTCTTTTACTTAAAATTATGAATATTGGTCTAATGGAATATTTATTATCATTGGTTAATTAATTTTTAATTATTCAAACAAATGGAATTTGTTTAAATTTTTTGTTCGAAAATGTATTTTTTTCCCTTAAAATTATTACTGTTATTCTAGTGGAATACTTAATAACATTGGTTTATTAATTGTTAATTGTTTAAACAAATGGAATTTGTTTAAATCAATTGTTTTTAAATTTGTTTTTTCCCTAAAAATGATTGCTATTGGTATAGTGGAATATTTTTTAACATGAGGTCATTCATTTTCAATTATTTAAACAAACGGAATTTGTTTAAAAAATTTCGTTTCGATTTTTTAAAAATAAAAATTATTACTGTTGCTCTAGTGGAATATTTATCAGTAATAATTAATCATTAATTTATCAGTAATATTTAAGTAATAATTTTTATTAACATTTAAAAAAAAATAAAATTAATCAAACAATGTTGATAAATATTCTACTGAAGAAATGATAATAATTGTTAATCAAAAAATTATTTACAGAAACTCCACTTGCTTAAACAGTTTAAAATTAATGAACTAATGTTAATAAATATTCCAATGACCAATAGTAATAATTTGTAAGGAAAAAAAAACGAAATTTTGAAAAAAATGGTTTAAACAAATCCCATTTGCATAAATAATAAAACGTTAATTAACCAATGTTAATAAATATTCTACTTGACTAAAAGTAATATATTTTAGGGGAAAAACGAATTTGCGAGAAAAAAAATTATTTAAACAAATTTCGTTTGCTTAAAAAATTAAAAATTAATTAACCAATGATAATAAATATATCCACTAGACCAATGTAAATAATTTTAAGTAAAAAAATACGAGAATACAGTGTTCAAAAGGTCGGTTTCATAAAAAATTGACATTTTTGGTTTTAAGGGTAGTTTTCAGGTACTCGTGGGAGTGTATTTGAGGTGTCAAACCCACATGTCTGATACTTGAAATTCTTCGTTGGATAATTTTCTTCAGGCCCTTATACTTTTCCGTCTCATTTTTTCAAATCATAAAAAATCATTCTAAAAACTCAAAAAAGTGATTTTTCCCTATGCATTTTACATGGGAAACTTCAAGTCAAAACCGGCACCTGTTAAAATGAAAAAATGAAAAAATGAAAAAGTAGGGAATTTCTTTTTTCGGATTTTGAATAAAATGGGGAGGGTCGTTGCCCTCTAGCATGCAAAAAAATGTTGCCATGCATTTTTGGACCACCCTAGTGGTCATACTAGCTTAATGTCAAGTTAGCAGGACCACACAGAGAAAAAAACGAATTAGGCATTATTTTTTGCACTATAATTTAGGGCTCATTTAATGCCCAATTGCCAAATTTAATTCTCCGCAATTTGTCGAAAAAACCTGTGGTTCTGGCATCTTAACGTTAAGCTAGCAGGACCACACAGAAAAAAATGACTTGAACAATATTTCTTTGCACTATAATTAAGGGCTCATTTAGGGCTCATTTCATGTTCCATTGCCAAATTTAATGTTCCGCATTTAAACAAAACAACCGGTGGAAATTCTAGCTTAATTTTAAGCTAGCAGAGCCATACCCAGAAAAAAATGTCTGAAAATTCCTTTGCTCTATAATTTAGGGCTCATTGAGGGCTCACTTAATGTCCAATTGCCAAATTTAACGCTCCACAATTTTTCGAAAAAGCCTGTAGTCATTCTAGCTTAACGTTAAGCTAGCAGGCCGACACAGAGAAAAAATCGACTTAGACATTATTTCTTTGCACAATAACTCAGGGCTCCTTTAGGGTTAATTTAATTTCCTCTTGCCAAACTTGATGCTCCGCACTTAAAAAAAGAGAACCTGTTGGCCTGATAGTTCAACGTTAAGTTAACAGAACCACGCAAAGAAAAAAAGTCACAAAATTTCTTTGCTATATAATTTAGGGCTTATGCATTGCCCTAAATTGTGGAGCATTAAATTTGGCAATGGGACATTGAATGAGCCCTAAATGAGCCCTAAATTATAATGAAAAAAAATATTGTCCTAGACATTTTTTTCTATTTTTGGTCCTGCAAGCTTAACGTTAAGCTAGCATGTCCACCGTTTTTTTTTAATGAGCAGCATTAAATTTGGCAATAGGGCACTGAATTAGCCCTAAATGAACCCTAAATTCCCTATAGGTTTTTAGTCCATTTTTGCAATGTAGCCCTGCCAGCTTAACAGACCTTATGTTTAGATGGTTCCTACCTCAGTCGGTTTTGCCCATCTTAGTTTGTAATGTGATAGCTTTCTTATTACTAAAGTCTTATCAATGATGTATTTGTTACCAGGGAAATAGACAAAAAACGTGCTACTTTTGGTTCTTTGGGTTCTCGCAATTCACGTTCGGTAATATACTAATCTCGCGCTTTACGCTCGGTCTTTGTATTTCATCCACATTTGTGCACAGATCTTTTAAAATTAAAGGTCAAAGCATAGAAATTTTAATTTGGTTATTGTGAATTCTCTTTTGTTAAAGTTTCTTCGGCTTTAACGAACACATTCTGGTCACGTATCTATTATATTAAATGTACATTATATTTATTTATGTACCTTGGGCTGGGGCTGCTCATTAAGATATTGTAAAACAAAGCAACATTCTTATTTTTAATGATTACTTTAATATTTCTTTCTTATTTTGCATTAACTTTTTTTCTTAGCTTACTTGAAAAATGTATACCATTTCAATACATTTCTATTATTGCAATTCATAATATGCATTTGTATTAAAATAAAGCTATTTTTACTGTCTTATTTTACTGTTAAAAAAAAGTGCGACCGGACGCACAGACAGACAGGCGCTAACTCAAAAACTTGAATTTCGGATTCTGGGGCTCTCAAAACGTGGAGATCCGTTGAAAAATTGTGGTGTCAAATTTTGGACAATCCTAATACTTTCTTAACCATAAATGATGAGGATGTACAAATTTTGTTAAATGAATATGTTATGGTAGCTTTTTCCAAAAAGTTAGATTTTTATTTTCAATTATATTTTTATAACAAGAGCTTATGACAAATTTGTAAATATTTTTTTGTTATGATAATTTTTGCTTTTCATTATTTGTCCAAAAATTATTATTTTTTTCATTTTTAATGTTTTTTACGAGTAAAATAAAAACTACATGTCCTATAAAAAAATGCTTCAGAACAAATTTGTAGATCTTTTTTGGCTTCACAATATTTTTATGCATGTTTTGTCGTATCTTGCATAGTTTTATCGCAAAATAAAAATTTTTATTTTTCGCTATTTTTTGCTCATTAAATTATCTAAATGCCTTGAATTCTATGAATGAGTTGAATTCTCTCAATTCCTTGAATTCTCTGAATTCCTTGCATTCTCTGAATTTCTTGAATTCACCGAATGTTTTAAAGTTGCTTAATGTCTAGGATTCTCTAAATCCTTTGAATTCTCTGAATCCCTTTAATTTTCTGCATGCATTGAATTCTCTGAATTTCCTGAATCGTTGGATTCCTTACATTCTATGAATGTTTTAAATTCTCAGAATTCCTTGAATTTTCTGAACTCCCTGAATTCAGACAAGGGAAATGTCGATTTAAAACAAATTAATAGATTTCTGACAACTTACCTTTGGAGTGACGTGTACAGTTTTGGTATTCGGAACCAATTATGAATTTTGGTCCTAAAAAACGATTAAAACTAGGCCAATTTTTGTGGAATGATAAAAAGAGAGAATTAGTAAGGTTTTAGTTGCTTGTATGCAAGTTAAACTCTGGAATTCGACGAAATTAGAGCTGGACTAATCATTTCAGTTCAGCATGGGAGGTCCTTTTCCCATTCTTGAACAATCTAAAAATTGTTGACCTATTTTTGACTTATGCTTAAGCAAGGCAACTTTTTTACCCCGGGCAATAATATGAAAAATTATCCAGCAAATAATTTTCAAGAAAAGCATGCCAGATGCAGTAAGATGATCTAATATTAATGATTTCACGCAAATTTGTAAAAATGCCTTTTTCCAGGGAAAATACATGTTAAACTTTAAGGGTTTTTATTATAAACCCCTAAAAGTCAATTGATTTCAAAATAAAGAATATGTGCTTAGGTTTTTTGGTATTCGAACAAATCTGGGAGGTGGGAGCAATAAAATTTAAAAAAAATGTTAATCACTCAAATAAATAGACCTAGAGATTTCATTAACCAACGTCAAAGACAAGTGTATAATCCGCCATTATAGATCATCATATAAACTACAGTAAAACTGTGATAACGATTATTGAAAATTTAATTTGAAAAAAATTTTCAATTTTTTTTTCAAAATTTGCTTTTTGTTACATCATGCAAAAACAGAATAAATGAACTATTTTGTGAAATCAAAGACAGGTAAGTAACTTTAAAAATAAATGTCCTGAGTGGACATGGTACTTAGTCGTTGTTATAGGACGTCCTACAGACATCAGACGTCTCAAGTGTACTCCATTCCATTGGTAAAAAGACATGCATGTGTACAGTTAGCCAAGGGACACTTGTGCAGGTACGCAGTTAGTAAAATGACATCTGTGCACGTCCATGTCCACAGGAATCCATCTGTGCGCGTCAAAATTTCGACGTGTACAGTTTCCCAAGTACCATCTGTACACGTGCACAGATGACACGTCCACATATTGTGCAAAGTTTACGATAATCTTATAGGGTATTCGAAATTCAACGTTTTTCTTCCTCTGAGTTTTTTGCAGATCATGCGTTTTTTGGCTTAAAATGTTCATTTTCGTTTGTTTTTTGATTTTTGAAACTCCTATAACTCTAGTAATTTGATTTTTATTGAAAAAAGTCATTAGGATAAATTGTTCGTCTTTTTGAGTACTATGAATACCCGTACATAGAATTTTCAAATTCTAATAAAATGCAATCCAATAAGTGTTGAAAATGCTCCCAATTTTTGAATTTTTATCCAAAATGGCTGGCTAACGAATTTGACTTTCAATTTAAGACTCTAAACAAGTATACCATAGTCCAATTCAATTTGTCGATTCTTTCGAAAGTTATCGTTCTAACAAACTAAAAATCTGCACACACATACAGACAAACAGAGACATATATATAATTAAAAATTTGTCATAAGGACAACCGCAGGATTTCGCCGGGAGCGGGTGCTAATCTGAAAAATTGCACCCGCTTCCAGCGAAATCGCGG
>NC_046663.1:53613297-53616380 GCF_010883055.1 Belonocnema kinseyi
CTATCAGCGAAACTATGCGTTTTCGTGAAAAATGCTTCAGACCAAAGTTTCAGGGTTTTGGACGAGAATCTGAATGGTGCCCTTGAAGCAGACCTTGGCGTTGACCTACAAGGTTATTTCAAGGTCAACTTTTATTTTTCAAATGGAAACCCCTATTTTTGACACGGCCAATCGAAAGAACGCAAAATTTTACGTTTAGATATGGATGAAGGTCATGTGACCCGATGACCTTCGAGGTTACTCCAGGGTCGTACAAACTCAAACAAGGTCTAGACGGCTGATCAGCGAAAATATGCATTTTCGTCAGAAATGTTTCAGGAAAAAGTTTCAGGGTGTTGGACAAGGATCTGAATAGTAGCCTTGGAGCTGACCTTGGCGTTTTCCCTGAACTTTTCTCTGAAACATTTTAAAACTGTGTACTTTCATCTCAAATTATCTGAGAATTACTTTTTTTTCAAAATGGCGGACCAAAATATCTCAAAAAACGTGGTTTTTTTACATGCTCTCCAGGTATACCATTTTTAAGGTGAAAAAACACTGATAAACCCGAGAATATTATTCAATTTGATATTTTTGGTGTTGCTGGAAATAAATAAACTACTAAAATGCTAAATTTCAAAATGGCCGCAAAAAAATAAATTTTTTGATTTGTGTGTAATGTTCGTTTTATTATTGTAATATCATTTTAATGTTAGTTTTAAAAACCTATTTTCAATAATCCGTATTATTATTATTTAAAAAATATCAATAGCGAGTCCAGATATAGTTTTAAGGGTTTGAGGCATCGCTGATTCCAAATTTGCCATTAATTTTGCAAAATTAATTTGTTTAAAAAATTTATTCAGATAAATTATTGTTTTATTAATTAATTTTGCAAAACAAATACTAGAATCAGTTTGAATGGCAAAAGTTACATCCGGAATAATTCTTTTATGTCTTCGATTGCGCTTTTAAATAAACAAATTAATCAATAATTAATTTTGTAAATTCACTAAAACTGTTTATGTTCATAAGAACCTGAGTAGAAATTTAAGTCGGGGGCTGGCCAATATACGGCCGGAGAGCCCGGCTTTATGCCGGGAGCTGGCTGGGGAGCCCGACTTTAAGTCGGGCTGTGGCCGGGGCTTCTGGTCGGAATCCGACCAGCATCGTCACGCTGCGCTGGCCAGCGTCCGGCTATGGAGCATGGTCGGGAGTTGGTCGAGAGCTGGCCGGAACTGGCCGGAACTGGCCGGGAGCTAGTCGGAGAGCCCGATCGTAGCCCGGACAAGATCAATTGGTGCTTTACTAGATTTAAATGATTCGGGTTTCAATTGTATGAAGAGCATTAGTCACTAAATTAGGGAATCAATTTGATTCTTTTTTACTGCAGAATTAGAGCATATTAATATATGAAATTCCACATGCCCAGCACAAAGACAACATTCACTATTTTCACGTAGTCGTTGAGAAACAAAAAAGGTATTTAAAAAATAAATATTAAATGATTGAGAGTATTTTGACTTTAAATATTAATAGTCCTGTTTAGAGTTAATACATATATTACATTTTTAAACATAATATTACAAATAAAATTTCTAACGTTATGAGGTATCAAACCTACATATCTAGACCTAAATCTAACGCCTAGCAGTCGGGAAAACCGACAAGTTGACACTCGTTGAAGAAGCCATCCTCATAAGCTACGGTTCAGAAAAGTTAAAATACCAATTTTAAGTTCCCTTTTTCTAATTATTTATTATGATGCGGCGTTATGTAAATATAAAATACACGCACTTTTAACAGGAATATCAATAAAATGTATTTTAAATAAATAATTTAAATCGATTACAATTTTTCTTCGCGTGACATTTTGTTTTTTCCCGTTGTAGACTATTTTACAACTTTTTACAATGACAGAAAATCTAATTTTTTATGGATATTAAAAATTAGGAAATTTAATTTCTTATGGACATTAAAAATTTTTAACGACGGAACTCAGAAATTTAATCTTGAATGTTACAAATTTCTTAATAATAAAATTTTTGTTAATTGCGTGTAAGATTCGGCATTGTTTCTAGGTCTGAACTCATGAAACCTTAAAATTTGTGGTGTCAAAAAGATATTCACCCAGTATATTTACACGCGTGGAACATCCATGTGGGTATGCGGGGGGTATACCGGATTTAGATTGTCATGAATATCATTCATGCCTGGGTTTTTGTTTTTTACATTTTTTATTATTTATTTTCTTAATTGTTCGTATTTTTTGTATTATTTTGTTGCAAATTGCATCGATGCGTTTAAATATCGCATTAGTTTCAATACTATATCGTACGTAATTTTTGACATAGAATCTGATTCTGACATTGTTTATGCCATAAACGTTTTTTATGCAATAATTTTTTTAACAAATTGTTTTAACAAAATAATTGTGCAAAACTAATCACATGTTGGGATTAAGCGTACTCAAAAACCCCTTAAGTAACCTCAAAATTAGTTAATAACGCAAAAATTTGTTTAAACAAATTAATTTTGTAAAAGTTATAGCACATTTTAAATCAGTGATGCCTCAAACTCTTAAAACTATATCTGGTTTATATAGTTCGTGGCTAAAAATCTTATGGTCACAGAAGAGTTTAAAAGACTGAGTTGGCGTTGGCCTTGTTATAATATATCATTTTTTTATCCGCCATATTGGACTCGCTATTGATATTGTTAAAATAATAATAAACAAAAAAAGTAATGCTGGTCAAATTTGAGATGAAAGTACACATGTTAAAGATAATCTGTGCAAAATTTGGTGAAAATAAAAATACCCGTTTACGAGATATTTAGGTGGCCCGATTGACATAGAATTGCCGATATATATATATTCGGTTTTGATTCTTCTAGAATCAAACCGAAGGGCCTATGACAAACCACCGAACGCGTCCTCGGGTTGCGGATAGAGGGTCCCTGTACCAAGGGGTTCTGCTGAATATGGTTACAAAAATAAATATGCAGTCGCGGACAATTGTCCAGGGGTGGTCCCGAAGGAATTAACCCCCAAGCGGAGGTGCGAAAACCGTGCCGAAAGCTGAATGGCACCTGGGTGAGGTGTC
>NC_046663.1:53616480-53652169 GCF_010883055.1 Belonocnema kinseyi
TCTGTGGTGCGAGAAACACTCTGAGCTATCGCACTTTTCGCAGAATTTTCACTGCGCTGGTTTCCTAAATTTTAAAGAACTGATCTTTTTTCCCGTTTTCAAAAAAATTCCCCTTTCCAAGATTGCCCGTAATCTTTTTCTGATAAAACTCATGGCTTTTCTTTTAGACATCGAATCTACTATTGAAAAATCGCAAGTTCAAATTTTTTAGCCGAACGACGCGAGATGCAAATTTGAGCACGCCTAGGGCGCGCGACTTTTGGTTCTCGCGCTTCGCGCTCGATAATATATTTTTCTGGCTGGTGAAAATTCTGCATGAAAAAATGTAACTTTTGGATTTTCCATTATTTTTCATGGTGTCAAAATTTGAATGTTCGATTTTCCAAGAAAATCCCAACATTTGTTGTGATAATCTTGTAGGGTATTCAAAAAGCAATATTTTTCTTCCCTTGACTTCTTTTCATATCGTGCGTTATTTGGCATAAAATGTTTATTTTTTTGTTTTTTTGGAATTTTATAAAAGCTATAACTCTGGTGATTTTTGATTTTTTGAAAAAAGTCATAAGGATAAATTGTTTGACCTTTTGAATACTATGAATAACCGCACAGAGTTTTTGAATTTTGAAAAAACTGGTCTCAAAAATATTCCAAATGTGCCTTCTTTTTGAATTTCTATCCAAAATGGCTGGCTAACGAACTTGACCTTTAGTTTAGGACAAATACAAATATTATTCTAATAATAGAAATTAAGAGTCATTTTATTGGCGATTTTAGCCAAAGTCAGATTATTCAGAAAATGTTTACACTTGTGTGTGTGTGTGATTTCGTAATTTCGTTTATCCCTACTGTGAGTTTGCATTTTGTGGAGCGTGTGAGATTCTCGAAATTATCTCTGTGATTTTCCGTGATTTCCTGTAATTGGAAATGGCAAGTATCTATTTTACCTAATGTAGAAGTCTCGAGATCTCTCGAGACTAAGAGTTTTGAGATTAGGGTTAGAATAATAGAATTTTTTAAGTTGTATTACTGTGATTATTTTATTAATCGCTTAGAATTATTTTTAAAATCAATTAATCTATAATATGATTCATTGTCCTTTAACGTTCTTTTGCAAGACATGGCACCAGCAGGACATAATTATGTACAGCTTATGAAGAGTTGCCAATGCAGCCAACAGATAATCGAGCTATTTCTGGGTAACATTTTTTGGTTGAATTGAATTGTTTATGATTTAAAATTAACACATTTTTTGGCTGAAATATCTACTATTACGTTACTGGTTGAAAATCCACATTTTTTGGTTAAAAAATAACTTTTTTAACTGAAAACTTAATTATTATAATGCAACTGTTTGGTTAAAAATTAACTGTTTCGTGAAAAAATTCATATTCTCGGGTTGAAAATTCAACGGTTTCACAGAAATTTAGTTTCTTGCCTTTAAGTTCAATAAATTCTTATATATCTTTCCACTCTAGACTGAAAAATCTGTATTTATTGAAAATTCGTCTTTCTGATCGAAAAATCCATCATTCTATTTGAAAATTCATATCCTTCATTGAAATTTGCGCTATTTTGTTAAAAATTATTTTTTTTGTTTGTTAATTTTTTTTATTGAAAATTTAGCTTTAAAATTTTTGATAGAAAATTTATCCTTTTAGTTGAAAAATCAACTATTTGTTTGAAAATTCCTTCATTTTGTTGAAAAATGGTCTTTTTTTATGAAAAATTAATCTTCTTGGTTGAAAATTCGGCTTTATGGTTTTAAAATTTTGAACAGATAAATCAAAAGACCTACAAACGTAAATTTTTTAATTTAATATTTAAGAATTATGGAACATAAGAAAGATGCGACACTGTTATAGTAGTGTTAAGGGGACTGAAACTCTATTTAAATTAACATGTTATTAGTAACAAAATTTTATCTCTTTGGCTGAAAATAAATGTTTTAAACTGTCCATTAAGCTATTCTATTTTTGGTTAAAAACTGATTTTTTTTACTTAAAAATGTAACTATTTGGTCATAAATTTATCTTTTCAAGTTGAAAGTTCAACTTTTTGGTTAGACATTCACGTATTTTGTTAAAAATTAATATATTTCAATCAAATTTACCTTTTTTGTAGAAACTAAATCTTCTTGGTTAAAAATTTATCGTTCTTTGTTAAAAATGCAATTGTTTGGTTGAAATAGCAACGGTTACATGCTTCGTTGGAAATTCAATTATTTGGATTAAATTGACATTAATAGTACAAATTCTACACCTATATAGAATATGCATCTTTTTGGCGTTAATAATCATTAATTTTTTTTAGAAAATTGAACGTTATTATTTTTTTTAATCATATTTTTGGGTTGAAAATTCAACTTATTTGTAGACAATTCTTTTTTTTTGGCTTCAAAATTAAATAGCTTTTTTGAAGATTTATTTACTTTGTTCAAAATGTATTTTTTTGGTAAAGCATTAATCCTCTTGTTCAGAAGTAATTTCTTTTTAAATTTATTAACTTTGTAGAAAATTAATTTATGTATAACTAAAAATTATTTTTTTATCTCAAAAATTTATCCAGAACTTTATAAAAATTTTATCCTGTTATTAGATAATTTGGAAATTTGTCTTTTTTGATAGAAAATTAATTTTCTTGATCGAAAATTCATTTTTTTTTTAATTTAACAAACTAAACAAAAAGTCATTTCTTTCAAAGTTCTCTATATCAGAGTTTTTATCTGAAAATTGAACTATACCATTTTTGGTTAAAACTTCATCCTATACATTTTATAAGTTAAAAATTTAACTGTTTGGTAGAAAATTCATGTATTTTGTTGAAAAGTCGTCTTTTTGGGCAGAAAGTTAATCTTGTTTGTAGAAGGAACAACTTTTTAGGAGAACATTTAATTATTTGATAGAAAACTCATATATTTTGTGAAAAAGGCGTTTCTTTTTATAGAAAATTATTCTTGTCTCTATAATTTTGATTATAAAATATTATTTGCAGGGTCTGAAAGCATATTTTTCTACCAACCTTGACGGCAGACTCGCTCTGAAGTCGGTAGAGAATTTGGACCACGATACTCGAAAGCACCTAATTCGATCTGTGATTATATACATCTTTTAAAATTATTCGAACAAAAATGTGTAAGTTTTGCCCGAGATCCACTTTTTTGTTTTGTTTAAGTGCTTGAAAAATAACAAAAATGATTTTGTAAAAATTTGTTATTTTGTAGGAATGATTTAATTCTATGGTTAATAATATTTTTATCTGCTAATATATAATATTCAGTGTTTAACAACTATATGAGCGCAAGAATAAATAAATTACATATAACATATTTTTGTTTAACTTGAATGTATGCAATTTTTGTCGTTTCGTTTAATTTTGTGTAACTTTCAAAAAATATATTGGGTAAATTTTTGCTATAAAAGTTATGTATAAAAATAAAACATACATATTTTTTATTAAAAAGTTTTAGTTTACTTATTTAATCAATTGTTTAATATATTGCATATTTTTAAAAACTGAACTAATTTGGCCACATACCAGAAACATCACGTATTGACGGTATTTCCAGATACACATTCCGTTTTATTCAAAAATTAGCTTGGAGTTTTAATAACACAAGATATATGTAACTGGAAATATACCCACGTCAGGTGATGTTTTTGCTATGTGGCCAATTTACTTTTTTAGTTTTTTTTATGATTTAAAAAAAAAAGATTTGACTATTCGAGATAATGGGTTCAATTATAAAAAATAGTCGTTTTGATTATCAGCGATAGTTGTTTTAACTAACAGAGATAATCATTTTGAGTACATGAATATAATGGATTTAATCATTTTCTATATTCTACGTGAATATTCTTGGATTTTCAAGTTGAGACTCTTAGAATCTTAGGTAATCGAGTAAACACTCCCGGGATCGTAAACTTCCCACTCTGAAATAGTGAACCTAGCCTTCAAATTTTGACACTCAAGAATCGTAAGCTTGACATTTTCGAATAGTGAACCTGACCATCAAAATTTGACACTCCACGGATGGTACTACCAACTTTTTAGGGGACTGTTCCGTAGTCAAAACTCAAATGTAGTCAGTATGACACTCTACATTTTCTGGTTGACCATCCATTTTTCTCTGTATATAAGCTATAAAAACAATATATGCGGGTATCAAAGCGAGTGTAAGGGTAAATGGCAAATTGAGTGACTGTTTCGATATTATTCAAGGAGTTACACAAGGACGCATTATGTCTTCATAGTTATTTAAATTATTCATGGACAAGTGTTTAAGAATGGCTTTTTTCGACGAAGAATACGGAGAAAAATGGATGTTTAAATTTAGATGTTCAACGGGTAAGATTTTAGCACGTAACATGCAGATATTCATGTCAAACGTTTACTATCTTCTTGAGATGTTAGGCGTGAAAATATTTGTATGTTAAAGTAAAACACATTCAAATGTTAAAACCGTCCTAGCGCATGCGCATCGCGCATTGGAATTTCACGACTATATGTTTTCAATATTACAATTATGGATTATTAAAATTTTAGAACATTTCCAAAGAATCAAAATTATAGCTATCCTTAAATAAAATTGCATAACAATTTTTTTCTGTCTAAACCCGTGTAGGAATCCAATCAGGGATCCGGCCGGGTCCCAGCCGGTTAGCCCCACTTTAAGCCGGGCGCTGGTCGGGGAATCCGGCCGGGATCAGGCTAAAAACGTCACGATAAACTGGTCGGATCCCGGCTTTAAAACCGGCCGAGTAATCCGGCCAAAAAGCAATTTGGAAGCCACGTGGTGATTTAAGGTTAGAAAGGAAGGAAGAAAGTAAAAACTGTATACACAAGACTATATTTTAAAATAAAATAATAATTATTCGCGCACTAAGTAGGGGGATTCAAATTAATTACTGAAATAATGTTGATTTTAACTAAGAGTCTCGATTTTATTTGCGAACTTCGAAGAGACGACGCCACGTGAGTGCAAGGAGCATCCTCGTTCCAGTTGCGAAACTGAAAATTACTAGTGTTGAAGTAACTTAAAATAGATAGAATTTAAAATTCAGATCACATTTTTATTTTGAATTAAAAATATTGATCATAACCTCAACTTGACTGAATGTATCATCTGATCGATAGTTCATATCCTTTATCTGTCTTTCTTTTGTACATGAGCATTAAATTTTAATTTAAAATTCATGAATAAGTTATCAATTCATTCCTTAAATTACCACAAATAACTAAACTCCTCAAATATTTACAGGCGTTATTTGACATAACCATATATGTAATGTCTCGGATATTTCAGTTGAACCTTTTAGATGTCAGAGAGCAACATCTCACTTTTTAAGATCTACCGATGCTAACTTTGAACATCTAGATTGTTGCCCTACGGTTAAACATAAAATATGATAACCCTGAACATCTAGATGTTACGTTTGAACATCCATTTTTCTCCGTGAAGGTGTGGATCTTGGAACAGTAAGGGTGCGGGGGTTAGCGTTCGCAAATGATAAGGTTGTTATGGCAGAGTCAATAGAAGACTTGCAAAGAATGTTGAATAAACTGAATGCAAGCATGAAGAGCATAGGCCTCAAAATTAACGCAAATAAAACAAAAACTACGGTAGCTTATCTACTAGGAATGGAAAGATAGATGAGGAGTTAGATAGACGCATAAAAGAAGGTAAAAAGATTATTGGTAGAGCAGGGCCGCTTATCAGAAGTAAAAACATCAAATAAAGCTAAAATGGCAATACATAATTCTATATTTGTACCGAATGTACTATACGGTAGCGAGACATGGACCTATCAAGAAAAAGATAAGAGTAAAGTTAATGCAATTGACATGAGATCCTTGCGCATAATATGCGGGAAAACTCTGGTGGACAAAGTGAGTAACGAAATAATTCTCGAAGAATGTGGTGCAGAAGAGACGCTAGTAGACACGTGGGAAAGAAATCGTTTAAGATGGTTCCGGCATGTTGAGAGAATGCCAAATGAACGACTAACGAAACAAGTGCATCAAGGTAAAGTAAATAGCAGCGCGCCCAGAGGCAGACCGCTGAAAGTATGGTTAGAATGGGTGAATGTGAACCTAGTTAGAAGAGACATAAGAAGTCACAGAAACACGAGAGCCTGCATGAAAAAATGCATGGACATAAAAGAAGCTAGAGAAGTATGCCAGGACAGGAAAGTATGGCGGCAAATAGTTCATAAAAAGAGTGTGAGTAGATTGAATGACGCCTGAAACAAAAGACCTTGGATACTAATGGACCCAAGTAGAGAACCTTATATGACGACTTTGTGAGGATCGTCAATTGGGGTGATTGTTAGAGAGATTGATCAGTAACCTGGGTCAGAGCAGTGTTGCGGAACGAATGTGTTATTTAAATAAGTAACACGAGAATTCTGGATCAATCTAAAAATTTTGTATCCCTTCCTCACATTACTCCCTTTCCCACTGACTGAGTCATGCCTAAAGGTTTAATGTGTAGTAATAATAATAATAATATAAAAAGTCAAGTGCGGAGCTTTAGTATTGCAAAGAGAATGTGTTCCTTAAGGCCGATAGAGCCTCATTTAAATTAATTTTTTTTTAAAATCTAAAATTAAAAAACATTAATGATCTCTTTGAGAGTAGAGGTTTCGAAAATTTAATTTAGTGATGTGATTTATCTAAATGAGAGTTTTATGGATTATTGTAGAAGTCCACTGTCATCTTTGTAAAACATCATAAGAAGCCAGAGGCCTAAAGAGATTTTGTTGAACATTCTATAAACATTTTTTTTAAATTTGAACACCGAGAAAAACTTATTATGTTGATTATGATCTTGAATTTAAACATTTAGGAAAAAAATCTATAGCTATTAAGCCGTATAATCTGGATGTTAATTTTTAAATCCTGTACTAGAGTGCCTTTTCAACATTTAAAATCCAAGAACATGAATGGTATCATCCTTTTTTATCAGTGAAACATCAATTATTTCGAGCCAATTTCTTTCTTCTATATATTCCTAAAAATAGCGTTTTCAGTATTGTTTCTTTAATTGATGCGAAACAAAATATGCCTATAGAATGTTCCTGAAAAGGCGATTTATATTCTTCTATCATTACAATCACTTATAATTGATCACTGATTATAAGATAGAATTCTGATTACAGATACTGTAAGACTTCTTCAATACTTTAATTAATGCCTTCAATTTTTTGTTTGTTTACTAGTATTACGGAATTACCCGTAACTTCAGTCCTGAATGAACTGAAAAAAGCTTAAACTTTTAACGCGTTAGAAACAATCCTCGGAATCAAGTTTTCTTTTTTTCAGTCAAGATCTTCGAATCAAAGAAATGGTAAAACAGAATATGGACGATGAAAGATTTCTTCAGTTCAAAGAAATATTTTGATGGTATCAAAGAAATGAAATGATGACTCAAATACACGTTACTTGATTTCTGTATGTTCTTTTTAACTCAGCCTCGTTTTTAGTTTCAAAGAAATTAGTTGAAATTCGTTGTCGCGTTGACTTTATGAAATATTTTTTGTATTAAAGAAATACCTCTCAATGACATAATTAGGTAAACAAATCTTTGGCTCAATGGTATGTGGCCGAAGAAAACAACCAAGATGAAACCATTGAGTTGCGTCTTTTCTATCTTTCACTACAATTGCATGCTTGTAGTAAAGACGTGTATAAATGCAGCGTTTTTGCAGGTGCATTTGTTTTAATATGGATCGATCTAACAATGATGAGGATTATTTATCGAGTTCGCATGGTTGACAATTTTATAAACGACAATGATCTGTCTTCCGCAAAAATTCAAGGAGAACACGTACAATATGACGACCAATCAGAGTTATAGATCGAAATAAGCTATACACAGGAACTTGAACATGGACATGTGCTTGGACTGTGTTTAAAAATTCACGAAGTCTATTTACGACTCATTTATGTACCTAGAATAGCTTCTTTAGTATTGATACTTTATATTTATAAAACATGAAACGCGGGTCAAACACCGCGAGTTCCAGACTCGAGGAAAAGTAGCCCTGGAAATCTCTCCTACCTTGAACTAACTAATGGCAAATTTTTATATTTTTTTTTTGTTCTGGATAGGATAATATTTTTACAATAATAAATTCCGTTTGAGAAAAAAGTCTAAAACACTTTTTAGGTGTTCAGTGAGTAGTTATGGATAATAATTTCTTTAATTAGCACGAGATTGCAGACAATTAAAAATGAGGGTTTGAAGGTTGAATAATTTAATTTTGGATGTAGTCGTTTGGAAAAGTCAAGTACGCTGTCAGAGCAATGGGTTTAACTTTTACATAAAAGCATTTGAGTCATCGAGACACATCCCACTCATCTTCTATAAGGATTCACTTCAGAGAACTCTCTTGACTTTCAATACTGTGTTACCTTAGAATCTATAGAATCTAGATTACGTTTTTTTTCTTGCACCAGTTCTGCAAGTTCCTCAAGATCCGGATTAATCTTTATGTCCCTTTTCTATGGGACTCTTGATTTTATTTTTCTGTATTCATTCATTTCTATGCTTCGTACAGAAAATTGTTGAAAGTTTGTACAATTTTGAAGATTGCAAATGTATAGGTTTTAATTAACATGGGTTTCTTAAGATTTCCCTTGAAAGTTTAAAGGCTTCAAAAGATATAATGTATTGTTTCTTAAATTTTTGAGTTTACAAAAACACATTCAAATTCGAAAGTTATCGAATTTAAGGAGGGAGTCCATCTGGATAATTAACTTTTTTCTATGGGCCATAAAAATTAATGTTATAAATTTATAAATTGTTGCAAAAGTTAAAAATTTGGAATAAAGGATGCTTTTGACATGAAAAAACTTGCTAGAAAATTTGTTCCTTTTTAAATGCTCCACAAAATTTCGTATTCGACTTTACGATATCTCGCACGGTTTTCGAAATATTTGCATCCATAGGATATATTTCCGAAAAGGTCACCCTTAGCTTAGAGGCTTATTTTTCATCCTATTTATGGTAAATCTGTCAAAAGAATTTTTGGCGCAGATGAATAGAAATTCAATTAAATATTCATATTAACACTTTTTACTTTTATTTAAATCAGTTTTTTTGCCAAAAATTTCGAACAATATTGATCTGAGGCATAAAATATTGCATGTAAAAATGGTAGATTTCAATGAAACAAATATTTTGTTGTATATACGATTTTTCCCCAAAATAAATATTTTTCACGCAAAAAAAATGAATTTTCATATTTTTCATTAAAAAATATATTAAATGTAATCAAATATTAATTAATTAAAGATAGTAATTCTTGAGAAAGGAGAAAAACTGAGCTGGGGTGTGTGCCCCTCACGTATCTCCCCCACAGAAAATGTTTCTTGTTTCAGATATAGTTTGTTTCTACAAATTAAAGAAACATTAATAAAAGAAAGGATATTAAAAATTTTACTTTATTTAAAAAGTATAATTTTAATAATAAATTAGCATGGTTATAACCTAAACATCTAAAAATGCATTTTTTCGAACAGAAATTTTTAATAACTTAATTTATAATAACCTTCAACAAAAAACTTCAAAGATTTTAAACTCGGTTGTGAAAGGAACCCTTAGGCCAAGTGACAAGTCAACATTATTAGGTGACCTTATCGGAACATGGTGGGCTTTGATAGAACTAAATCCAAAATGTCTTGCATCTCAGGGTTTTCCCTGTTCTCATTACTTTGATACCTTATAGTCGTTTTGAGACCAAAATGATAAAATTGTTCTAGCCGTTTTTTTTAAATCCTGATTTTTATTTTTTTGCGGGCTTATTAATTATAGTTTTGTGGAAATAACACTAAAGTGGTGAATTATTCACAAAAACTCTTTTTTTTGTTACTTAAAAAGAGCCTCAATATTTTAGACATCTTACGATAACCAAATCCCTTTAAAAATTTTTTAAATAGCAAAAAAGTTAAAAAAAACATTCAGTTTTGCCAAAATTGCACATTTCTGGTGCATCAAAATACTTAGGCGTTATGTAACAGAATTTATGGGTATAAAGTACCCTGAAAAAAAACTATGAAAAAATTGAACACCACACCCCAGGTGTGCATTTTCCATCGGACCATAGTTGGGCCAAATGTCGTACGGTCAGCGCAACTTCGTGCGCTGACCGCTCAATTTTTTTCTAAGAATAAATATTTTAACGTTTCTAGTCTTCTTTAGTTGGAAAATCAAATTTCTGGTTAAGAACTCTTAAATTTTGTAAAAAATTCGTTTTTCTTTTGGCAGAAAATTATTCTTTTTTGCTTAAAAATTCATCTTATGGGTTAAAAATGTAACAATTAAATTTTAAAGTTGAATTATTTTGTCAAAATTCATTTTTGGTTAAATATTCCAAATTTAAAATAAAAATTCATCTCTTTGGTTAAAAATTGAACTGTTTTGTTCAAAATTCCATTTTTTTGTTTGAAAAATTACTTTGTAATTTAAAATGTACCTATTCCATTTTTGGTCGAAAATGGTTTTTTCTTGAAGCAAAAATTTAACTTTTTGTTCAAATTAAACTGGTTTGTTAAAATTTGTTTATTTTTTTAAAAATCACTTTAGTTTATTTGAAAATGAAGCTTTTTGGTTGAGAATTCTTGTATTTTGTTAAAGATTTATTTTTTTTGTAGAAAATTAATCTTTTTGTTAAAAAATTCATCCTTTTTAGTTGATCAATCAACTTTTTGATTAAGAATTTTTAAATTTTGTAAAAAATCGTTCCCTTTTTGGTAGAAATTAATCTTTTGTATTAAAAATTTAACAACTTGATTTTAAAGTTGAATCACTTGATCTAAAATGCATTTTCTGGTTGACGATTCAAAATTTTAGTTAAAAATTCAACTCTTTTTAGCAAAATTTCATAATTTGTTTTGATAATTCAATAGTTTTGTATAGAAATTTCGTCATTTTTTCTTGACAGTTCAATAATTTTGTAGAAAGAAAAATACTGTTTGGTAGAAAATTATTATTTTCTTTTAATATAAAATTATTTTTTTAATTAAAAGTTTAACTATTCCATTTTTGCTGAAAAATGTACCTTTCTTAATTTAAAAATTCAATAATGCCCGGATCAACTGTCACATAAAATTGAATTAGGCAAATTTCAAGACTTATTCTGAAAAAAATTTTATTTAAATAATTTATTTATGGCCGAAGCTTATAATTCGCCCCCCCCCCATGTGATTCACCGTGGCATTCTCCTCGACCCGCCACCCCCTCCTAGAGTGCTACATGGTTTATGGAAGGCCCCTCATAGACAATTTATTTATTTTGTTAAAAATAGTTTTTTCTTCTTTGGTAACGAATTAATCTTTCTGGTTTAAAAATCTACTATTTGGGTTAAAATTGATTTATTTTGAGTAGTAATATTTTTTGATTTATTATTGTTTTCATTCAATATTTTTCTGTTTTTTAGCCATGCGTTTCTTTTTAACACCTATGTGTAAAACCACGTAGCTAGGACTCGGACTCCCCCCCTTCTCCACCTAGTCCAACGTGCCCCCCCCCCCCCTAAACCACGCGGTTTATGGAAGGCCCTTGAGAACGGTCAACCGCCTTTGTCATCTCAACGTCGCGTCGACCCGACAAATTGGTCCCATACATGGGCCATCTATTAGGATGATGCCGGCACAACCTTGATCAACAACGTGGGGCCGGCTTTGATTTTTGAAGGTTGCCACTACATTGGCAAGAAACGTCCGGCCAACCTTGTAACCAATGGTAGGGCCAAGTGCACCAAGTACACCGTTCTATATTGTAGTGGATTAACCGACAGCATTAGCTGCGTGGTGAATCTCGACTCGGGAAGAATCCAGATCTTAAGCCATTTCGAGCGCGGATAGCACTTGGATGGGTGACCATCTGCGACGTTGCGACTAGGTTAGATTTTATAAATAGTTGTGAAATTCGCTGTATTTTCACTAATGTCGAGCGGGATGTTTGACCCCGAGAATGACTGTGTGCATTCGATAGGCAGGGTCGAATGTCTTCAAACTTTTAACTGTCGGAAAACCGGATAAACTCGGGATGTAGTTTTCTGCGGTTTTCCTCTCCCCTGGAGAGGAGAATGAGAACCCTATCTCGAATTTTTACTAAAATCCAACTTGAAAAAAATTAATCAATAAAAATGTGAACTGCTTGAATAAATAAGGGTTTTGGAGAAATGTCCTCACTTATAGATTGTAACGGTTTAAAAGGATGCCCATTTCGTAAACGTGAGAAAATCATTGGATGCGGTTCATAGAATCGCGAGTTCAGGAGACTTTGAAGTCAACGTGTGTTTATTGTAATAGTAGAAGATTATCTAGTCGAGTCGTCTGGGCAATGCAACGGTGCGTGATGGTGAAGTGCGAGGTCATTTCAGGGGCTTTTGCTTGTCGCGAACTTCAAACTGGACAACTCTTCTTCAAGGATAGTACAATACATGATTGTCAGTATTAATTAGTTCAGAGCGCTTCCTAGAATCGTACCCACTTTGCAATCTCTTTAAATTTGAATTCCAAACAAATTAGCACACAATAGCAAAACAAAATTTTTCTAAAATGATTCTAACGGACAACCCATAAACTAAGTTAGCAATTTTTGGCAATTTTTGACTTAAAAAAAAATGATTTTAACAAAGTAGTTGTAATTTAAATTATTTCTTGAAAAAAAGATACTACTCCTTCACTCCATTGAGAATCGAACCACAAAACTTCTGATTTAAAAACTCTTCATTTAAAATACAGTGCAACTCTTCAATAGCCCTCCCTTCTATAGCCCTTCGTAGAATTCAGGCCGCGTCGCATGTAGGTATCACAGGAGCTGCGCTGGATCTGCAGCTATCACTCAGGCGAGCACTCAAGCATGAACACACAAAAGCGGGGCGGGCTATAATGAGTTAGTTCCCACCCACCGTCAGTCCCAAAGTTGGCGCTATAGAAGAGTTTCACTGTAGTTGTATTGTCCACAAAATAATACATTTTTTCTAAAATAGTTGAGTTTTTATCCATATAGTTGAATTTTCAACCTAAAAAGATGCATGTTTAATCAAAAGGTCCAAATTTAAACCAAAAAAGATTAAAATTCAACCAAATTTCAATAACGAAATACAGTGAAACTCTTCTACAGCGCCGATTTTGGGGCTGACAGTGGGTGGGGACTAACTTATTATAGCCCGTGGCGCTTTTGTATGTTTACGCCTGAGTGCTCGCCTGAGTGACAACCGCAGACCCCGCGCAGCTTCTGTTGCACCTACCTGCGGTGCGGCCTCAATTCTTGGAAGGGCTGTAGAAGGGAGGGCTATTGAAGGGTTTCACTGTAGTTTAATTTTGAAGCCAAACACGAATTTTTGAGAAGGCAGACTTTGAACCCGAAAAGTTGAACCTTCGGCCTACAAAGATTAATTTTCCACCATCAAAGATGAATTATCAACCCAAAAAACGAATTTTTAACGAAATAGATGCATTTTTGTCAAAAAAAAAGATAACTTTAACAAGATTGTTGAATTATCAACAAAATAATTAAATTTTTAACTGAATACTTTCATTTTTGATAAAATAGTTGAATTTTTAACATACAAAGATGAATTTGTAAGAAACACGATTAATTTTCTACTCAAGAAGACGATTTTTAAATAAATTCCATAAATTACCCTTCCAAATAGCTGATTTTTTACAAAACAGTTGAATTTTCTACCCTGAAATATAAATTTTAATACAAAAGTGAATTTATAACCAACTTTTTGAATTGTTAACTAAATTGATGAATTTTCAACAGCAAAATAATGAATACTTTACAAACTGGTTCAACTTTAAACCTAGTTTATTTTTTCACCAGCAAAGATGAATTCTCATCGAAACATGTGATACTTGATATTTCAAACAAAACAGATTTTCATTTGAAATGAAAAACAGTTGAATTCAATAAAAAAAGACGAATTTACTACAAAATAGTAGCATCCTCAAAGAAAACAGATTAATTTTCAAGCAACAGCTGCACTTTGAAGCAAAAAGGAATTTTATATAAATTTATTTCTTTGTGATTAATGTATTTTATATTTATTTATTATATTTATTTTAATTATTTTATTCATTTAAATTTATATATTATATTAAGTTTTCAACACGAAGAATTATTTTCTACCAAAAAGATGATTTTTCAACTAGAAAAGATCAATTTGCAACCAAAAATGGAATAATAACATTTCCACTTAAAAAAGTTAATTTTAAACGAAGAATTTTTAACCAAAAAAAGTGCTTTTTGCCCAAAAGGATTTACTTACTACCAAAAAAGACGAATTTTCTACTAAAAAGTTGAATTTTCGACTAGAAAAGACAAAAATTCAATGAAAAATGTAGCGAATCTTCGGAAAAATGGTTAGATTTTCTACCGAGGAGATGAATCCTCAACAAAAAAATGAACATTTATCAACGCAGTGCAACTTTCTTCCAAGTAGTTGAAGCTTTGACCAAAAACGATGACTTTTTACAAAATAGTTGCATTTTCAAAAAAAGAAATTGAATTTAAAATGCTCATTTTATTCGTTAAAAGATTCTCTATTAATCACTTTTGTTACGTTTTTATTAAAAAAGTTTGATGCAAGAAAATTATTGTTCATAAAATTAACAATTGTATAATTCCTAAACAACATTTTTAAAAGAAAAAAAAACAAACAGATTTCTAGAGAGTCTTTCGAGGAATAACACGAGCCCTTAACAATTTGGATCTAAAAAGAATTGCAACTTTTACCTAAAGAGAAAACAAAACTAATGTTCGGCTACAGTTCTCTTAGAAAATTAGTTACAATTATCATTGGGAATATTTTCCTCGACTTTATGAATAATTTTCAACAACGCTTATTTTTGAACTTCAAATAAATAAAAACGAGAAAATGTGGTACAATGGGAAGCTTTATGAAAATAGGGGAAACAAATAAGTTCAGAATTCTTTAAAAGGGGTGAAAGAAGAGAGACCCTAACGAATTTACCGCAGGTAACTAATTTAATTTTTAATTTTGCGTTCAGATGAAGGGTATATTTATCCAAGTTTTTAATTTTTGCTCTTGGAATCAAAGACGAAAAAATGTAAACACCGTCTACGATGATAAAGCAAAAATAGATTTTACGAGCACTTTGCATTATTGTGCATTAGTAAAAGTATTACAAAAGTATAACAAGCGTCGTGAGGCTCGAGGTTGCATTTAAACCGACTTCAATGCGAGACATCTTTTTTTATGCGACCCTCCTACGCATAAAAAAGGGCCATTTTTTTTCCTCACTGGTCTTGCAAGTTACGAGATGGATTTTGACTCATGCCGCAATACATTCACCACTAATCTAATTACGCATGATCCACCTTTCCTTGTGTTTGATCGAGTCTGATTTAACTCGACCTCAGACTCAGAGTCGCTTATATATATATTTTCTCGTTTACAAACTGAAAAGAGTCCAAGGCACGTCATTGAATCAATGAAAAGTCACAGAAAAAAAAAGATTTAGTGCCTCATAAATATCGGAACGATCATTACATTGATACTAATTTTAGTAATTTGTTTTTTGGCGCATTTACTGTTTTGCAGTTTATTTTCTCCATTGCGAATACTAATTTCAGGGATACCAGTACATTTTCTGGTTTCTTCTTGGATTGAATAATGAATATAAATTTCTAGTTGAAATAAATGACTTCAAATAATTGTAAAAAAAGATTTTATAAACGAATATCGTACTCGCATCTTCAGTGGTAGTAACTGTATGAATAATTTTTTGTGTTCATGAATACGTGTGCCCAGGCTGAAATGCTTGTGACATAAATTTATGCTAGTAGCCTCAAAGTGTTGATAAATTTTTTTTCAGAGGCTATGTTCCGACAAAACGATAAAACTAGGATTTCCTGTTTCTCATTGAGTTATTATTTTTTCTAGAAAAAACAGTGATTTTGTCATTCGTCAATAAATCGAGATCCTCTTGATCTGGCATTTAATTTTTACACCATTTTTAACAAGTCTTCAGCTTGAAGATTATCTTTTTTTGAAGGTTTGAGAACATGTATTTAAAATCAGTCAGCTTTTAAGTACAATTAAATTAAATGTTTCGTTTATTGTGAACCTTAACAATATTTCTTTTTACTATAAAATAATTATTATACAATCTAATTTCTTTATTATATTCAGACGAGTGGCAAGCATTTGCTAATATTTCCAAGGCGACATTGTTGCCCAGGGCGATCCTCAGAAGGCTTTCAAGGCTTTACCTCCGGGGCACTAGATGGTCCTGTATTCAATTTAATTACAAATTTACATTTCGTGCAAAAAGCTAATTATCATTGAGTCCATCATAAATTAATTGTCTAGATAAATTTATATTTAATGTCTATTATAAACTTTATTCTATAAGTTTACAAATTCAGTAGGAGATAATTAAAAGGTCTGAAAAAATTTAAATAATTTTGTGGAACCAAAGCTGTTGAATTATATTTTTCCAAATTGGAATTACTATCTGTTTTTAATATATTTTGACATTTTTAACGTTTCTACTTAAATTAGTTCTGGCTTGAGTGCTTAAGTGTTCAGATATAATTGAATTTGAATATTTGATCAATTATCAGTGGTGTAGTCGAGGCTTGGCAAGACCTGGTGCCGTCAGGATACCTTTTTGAAGGTGTGGCGGCGCGGCTCCAAACCGCTTTCTTGTCACACGGAAAATTTTTTCAGTTATGGGCCGTCCATAAACTGCGATAAGAATATTTTGACATTTTGTTAAGCTCCCCTCTGTTCCGAAAGTAACGTAGCTGTTGGTTAAACGCGAATTTTACGTTTATAAATTCGTTTAAATAAAATTAATGTAGATAGCAATTTGCCATCAATACGAAACTCTTTAAATTCTTAAGATTTCAAGCCGAAATACATTGCATTTCCAAGGACGTAGTTGAATTTTCAACCAAAGCAGATTTTTTAACTAAAGAGATGAATTTACAACACAAAAAGAAGAATTAAAACAAAACAATTTTCAACCAAAAAGTTGGATTAACCACCAAATAGATGAACTTTTCAGTAAAAAAGATAGTTTTCTAACAAATAGTTAAAGGTGTAACCAAGTAGTAAAATTTTCAAGACAAAAATGATAACGAAATAATTAAATTTTTCAAAATTAATCAGATTTTTCATAAAACATTCATGAAACGAAAGACACTCAAATTCAACGAAAAATTTGAATTTTCAAGTGAAAGAGATCTATTTTTTTAGAAGAAAGTTGAATTTTTATCAAAAAAGATAGTTTTTAACCAAGAAAGATGACCTTTCTATCATGAAAGATACAAAAAAGATCATTTTCAATGCAAAAATATAAATTTTGAATGAGCTTTGAATTCTCAATGAAAAAGTTAAATTTTCTACCAAATAGTTGCATTTTTAACTTATAAAATATACAGGAGAAAGTTTCACCGAATAATGGAATAATAAAAATTTTCAGATAAAAACTTTAATAAAAAATAATAACTTTGAAATATAGGAAAAAACCAAAATTTCAACCGAAAAGATGAACTTTCGGCCAAGAAGAATAATGTTCTATCAAAAAAGACAAATTTCCAACTCATCCAGCATAAAGAAAAACATTTTAACAAAATATGTAATAGTAAAATTTTCAGATAAAAAGAAAATAATTTTTAATTTAAAAAAATGAATGTTTAACAAAGTTGTTAAATTTTCAATCAAAAATATGAATTTTGGACCACGAAGGTTAATGCTCTACCAAAAAGACGAATTTTGAACAAAATACTTTAATTTTCCACAGAATAATTTAATGTTAAAGTCAAAAAGACGAATCATCTACAAAGAAGTCGAACTTTTAACCCAAAATATGATTTTTCAACCAAAAATTTTAATTCTTAACAGAATACTTTTTCTTCTACCAAATTTAATTTTTAACTATAATTATAAATAAATTTAAAACATTTTTAACCGAACGTAAAACGAATTTTCATCAAAGTAGTTGAATTTTTGATAAAAAAGATAACTTTTTAAAGATATAAGTGCATTTTTTACATAATAATTAAATTTTCAACCAAACAATAGAACATTTATCATAAAAGTTCGTTTAAAAGCAAATAGTTGAATTTTTAACTATAATTATGAATTATGAATGAGTTTGAAAAATTTATTTTTCACCAAACATGAAACGAATTTTCATAAAAACAGTTAAATTTTGAAACTACAGAGATGAACCTTAAAGGCATGTAACATACTCAAATACCTATATTATCGACCTCGCTTTTTCAGTTTACTGAATTTTCTTTGAACTGAAGAACTTTAATAAAATATGGGACTGAAACTTTGGAAAATGTATCAGATGACCATAAACTACGTTTGTGTACTTAATTTGAGCAGAAATTTCGCTAAAAATTATTTTCAGAAAAATTAAAACTGGGAGAATTTCTTGTCATATTTTCTTTGTAGATTGAAATTTTTTGAACCTAAGAAATTTTTTTATATGTAAAATATGAGCCGTTTCAGTTAATTTCATTGGAAATAATTTTTATAGAAATCCCTACTTAAATAATGTACATAAGTATGGTCATACATACATTTATGGTCTTCTGATATATTTTCCACAGTTTGAGTCCGATATTTTATTTACAAAAAAAGTAATTAAGTTCGAATAACAAAAAGTTGCATTTTTGATAAACAAATACGACTTTTTAACAATACAGTTTCACTTACAACAAAATAAATTAATTTTCAACCAAATAATAGAATTTTTAACTAAACTAGATGAATTTTTAACTAAAAATATTATAATAGTAGTCTTTTCAATAAAAAAAATCATATTTTACCCAAAAATAGTGTTAGATTTTCTTATTGGATTTAATGTCTAAATGATATCTAAGTTCGTAACGTTATTTCCAGTGATAACCCCCTCCCCTTGTTACCAATCTCTGCCCCTCAATTAGCAACATAATTTAGGCAAAGTACCACCAGAAGCCCACTTTTTCTGTTAGTACTGTAGACTACTTTCAATCATATTAACAAATTCTCCATGATAATTTTATCATTTATGTTGTTGAATTTTCAATTTTCGTAGTTTGGAAGTAAAAAAAATGTTACGTATTTTTTGAAGGGTCGCTTTATACAATTTGAATTTTCTAAAGTATAATTATATCCAATTTAAAGCTATGTAGATACAAATATAAACTTACAATTTAGAATTATACAAATAATCTTTTTAACGATGGAAGTTGGGATTTTGTGAAAGATTCTGTAGGAAAGATTCTCATCTCCTTCTAGATATACGAGCGATGAGATAAAATCGACGTAAGAATAAATAGTGTCGCGACGATGCTTATAATTATTAGATGAACAGGATTGTTTACAGTACAATCATTCTCGTTTTCATGAAAATTCAATCGATTACACGTTTACACGTTCTGAAGGTTACGGCTAACAAGCCATTAGATCCTGTTACGTTTACATGGGATTGATCCTAAAGTTCTAGACAGACCCCTCGAGATATGTACCGTTTATTCTGCAAACACCAATTACGGCTGCAAAAAATAATTCTATTGCCGTTTTCCTTGCATTTCTGATTAAATCCAGGAAAACTGCAAACATTTCAAGTAGAATATTTTGAAGCGGAAGCGAAAATCAATTTTGTGTTTTATCTTCTTGGAAAGAAATTTTACGCACTTTTAATTTGTTCACTTAGTAAAAGCCCGAAGATTGGAAGTGCTTCAATTTGAAGGTTTTCTAACATTCTGTTTTGTAAGAAGCCGAAGAGTTAATCCGGTTTTTTATTAATAGAATAAAAAAAATGTGAAATTCTAAAAGAACGTACCATTATTTAAAAAACATTAATATCATTTTCTTGTAAACAATAGGTAACGTTATCAATCTTAGAAGTGCATCGTTTTTTTATTAAACTCGCGTCATATGATTCTCAGAAATGTTTTCCCACAGCGGTCAGATAAGAGGGAATCGTTTTTCCGTTTGCAAAGATGTAACATTAGTCGCGCTTCTTCTTGGATCTATATGTTGCAATTTATATCTGTTCGTTTGACGGTGCTGTTTTTTTTTACAATTTAACAGATAAAATCTAGCACATCCTCGTTTCTGCTTTTCAATTTCGACTCACTGATGTAACAAAGAGATGCGACCCAGATCACCGTTTTTTTTGGGGACAAGATGATTCAATATAAAAAGCTGCAATATTTCATTAGCCAATCGTGAAATGTACATTCGGGAGCATTCACGTATAACGTAACATTATTTTCGATCTTTTTACCCCCCCCCCCCATGTTACAGGCCGTAATATTTCCTTTGTACCCCTCTTCCCGCATCGCCGTTACGTAATATTTTTTGTATTGTGCTTAAAAACATAATAGACGTTTTCTCAATAAAAAGAAGGGTTTTTGAGATTAAGTTATAGAAATGAATAAAACAATATTTTGAAGCAACACTGAATAATTTTTGAATATTTTTTTTAGTCACACATGTATTGACGTTACGCAATGTAAGTGCTAATGGAAATTCCGAAATTTAAAACTTTTTTTCACTGACATAAAGAGTACAAAATAATATTTATAATAGTACAATATACAAATCTTAAATAACTATTTATTTGTTAAACATTTTTGTACACTTAAAATCGAGCTAAAATTTAATTCGGAAAATTGAGAACAAGAAAATAGGTATTATCAGTTCGTTAATAAATTTATATGAAAATAATCTTGATAAGATTCTCAAGAAAATTACAAAAGATTTTTGAATATTTCAGATGTGTCAAAAAAGAATCTAAAAGATTGTAATGAAGCTTTTTTTATTTTATGGAATTTTACACAATATTACGAAAAAGTCGAGTCTTTTAAAAAGATGTTTGGGACTTCTAGAAGTCTGAAAGTAATAAAAAATATTTACTACATTCTCGGCAATGTTTCCAAGTTTTTAAATATTTTAAATCTATTAAAGGCGTCTTAAATTCCCAAGCATATTTTTAACTGACTCGATTGTTTTTTAATTTAAAAAATCATGAAAAATATAAACAAAAATTGCCTTAAAATGTTTCAAATTTTCCTAGGAACTTAAAGAAAATTTGTTTATTCACTTGAAACCTTCCAAAATTCTTTTAAAAATTCTAAAGTTTTTGTGAGATCCATACAAATCTACATTTATAAAAGTCTTTTAAAGTTTAAAATTCTTTTTGAATCTCTTCAATTCTTCTAAACATTTCTTGAATTTATTCAATTTTTTGTCGATTTTTTAATCTTATTAAATTGAAACATTTTGCTTTAACATCTTCTACACTTTTTTTTCGAAATTTTAGGAAATCGTTTGAAATGTTTAAAAACCTTTTTTAATTTTCTCTTAAAGTTCATTTTTTAAAATAAAAAATCATTTAAAATGTATACAAGAATCTTAAGTATATGTATTTCTCAACAAGTGCAGGAGCTTTTTGAAATAAAATATTAAGTTTGCAACGCGAAACGAAAGCGATTTTTGAAATCACATGAATTGGAAAAGCTCTTCTGCACCAGCTGAGGACCATATTTTTCCCAACAACGTGGAGAAAAGCGAGTTTTGACATATAAACCTTTCAAACTTTCAAACTTTAAAAATTATTCAAATTTTGCAAAATTAAAAAGATTG
Organism: Belonocnema kinseyi; assembly: GCF_010883055.1. Lineage (NCBI taxonomy): Eukaryota > Metazoa > Arthropoda > Insecta > Hymenoptera > Cynipidae > Belonocnema > Belonocnema kinseyi. The sequence continues at coordinate 53,638,116 of NC_046663.1, forward strand.
TCTTAAAATCTTTCAGTCTTCTTTGAAAATTTTAGAAATCTTCTAAATGTTTTGAAATATTTTAAAATAAACTCCTAAAGTTAATTTTTCGAAATAAAAAATCATTTTAAGTTTTCGTAGGAACCTAAAAAATGTTTTTCATTTTCATGAAACCTTACAGAATTCTTAAAAAATCTTTACTAGTTTTAGTTAATTTTGAATCATTTCAATACTTCTGAATACCTTTTAAACTTACTCAATTTTTTGTATAATTGTGTAATATGGAACATTTTCAAATTTTGTTTTGAAATCTTTTAAAGTCTTTTTCAAACTTTTAGGAATTAATTGAAATTCTTTTGTAATCTTTTCTACTTCTTTCTTAGAATTCATTACAAAACAATCACTTAAAATTTTCACATGAATTAAGAACATTTTTTTCCTTCTCTTGACACCCTGTAAAATTTAGTTTATCCATTTTTGTTTAAATCCTGAAAAAATAAAAAAAAAAATTCTCAAATTCTTCCATATTTTTTCCCACACATTTTGCAATCTTTAAAACTTAAACCTCTGAAAATATAAGAAAGTTTACTAATTCTAGTGTAGTAGCAAAATGGTAAGAACATAACTATTTTCCGTTATTAAACGATAATTTACAATTTAAATTTTCTCTTCTATCTATAATTTTTGGAGACATTCAGAAATAAATTTTATGATGAAATCAAATTATTTATTTATAAATTTTGATATACAGAGTAGACGGTGCAGAAAATTCATAAATTATAAATTTTACGTAATCAGGTCAAAATACCCCCTCCCGCTCTTTTAATGTTACGTAATATGTGAACGCTCCCCTAAATAATCAGCAAATCAAGAAACATGATTTTTTGACATATGAACTGACATATTTTCCATAACTATCATCAAATTATGTATTTTGTTATTATTCTTTGACTTAACCAGTTTTTAAATGATTGGTTATTATTATATGGACCACCCTGTATTTGTATTTATGCTGCGTGCGAATACTTTACATCGGTTCACTCGTCAGTGAAATTATCCATCCAGATCGCTGCTTCTCTCTCGTTCCCTTGAGAAATATCGAAGCGCATTATTTTTGGAGCGACCCTCAAGTGATCAGCATTTTATTTTCATTGTCGGATCTTTCCGCTGGCTTTTCTGATTTTTTCAGTTATTTTAAAACACTAAGCGGACTGAATTTGAATGTTTTAGCTGATTGTCAGTGGCCCATCTTGAATTGGAATTCAGAAACAATAAAATTAAATAAATTAAAAGAAATATATTTATTTTTCTGTAATATTCTGCAAGGTACTGTCCCGGTATATATTATCGGTCACGAACGCATTTTTGTAATGCAATCAAGGGATTTGATAATAGCAGCCAAGTGCATGATGGGGGGAGTTACAGCTTATGATGGGATCCGAACCACCAGAACCTCGATAAAGACACATAGAAAATTTTCCAAAGGTACCGGCTCAGGGATCGAACCCCCGGGCGAACGTGAAATCCGAGCGCCTAACCAGCTGAGTCTCCGAGGCTCATTATTTTTTTTAATCTTGTTCTCGGGTAAACCCGGTTTTCATCATAATCACGGAAGTCGACTGATGAGATGAGGAATTTATAAATTAATTTTATACGATATTTAAAATATTTTGCGATGATGTTGTAGGTACAAAATTAGAAGCACGGTGTAGTTTGGATTTCGTCTTTTGCCGCTGTTATCCTTACACAGCGGCCGCGAGCGTTTGAGGTCAACAGTCTTTTCTGGTCGTCACCGAGACTCGTTATTATTATTATTAGTATTATTATACCATTAAGCCAAATCTCTTTTGGGGTAAGCGTGAATCACTCGGTTCTAACCGGGAATCAAGGAGTTTATATGAGAAAAGTGGGACAGGGAAGTGTATACACATTCATTCCAGATTTCACTGCCCCAACCCAGGTCGCCGATCAATCTCTCTAGTAAGAACTCCTGGTGAAGAGCTTCAAAACGTCAGCATGTGTTATAGATTAGAGTAAAATACGTCAGCTTTATACTCTTTACTCTAATTAAATTGAGTAGCTCTAAAAGAAAAAGTGGCCTGATGGTATTTTCCATAAATTACCTTATCAAATTGGTTGAAAATTTAAATTTTGGTTGAAAATTTAATTATTTTGTTGCAAATGCAACTATATTGTTAAAAAGTCAATTTTGTAATCAAAAATTCTACTACTGTGTAAAAAGTTCACTTTTTTGTTGACGGTTCATCTCTTTGGTTGAAAATTTAACTATTTTAATGAAAATTCGTCTCATGTGTGGTTAAAAATAAATTTTTTGAACAGAAAATTCAAACATTCTATATTTGGCTTAAAATGTATCTTTTTCAGTTAAAAATTTAACTATTTGGTTAAAAATGTATCCTTTTCAGTTGAAAACTAAACTTTTTGACTGAAAATCCATGTACTTCGTTGAAAGAAATATTCTTTCTTGTTAGGAATTTAATCCTCTTGTTCTTGGTTGAAAATGCAACCTTTTTGGTTAAAGCTGCAATTGTTTGGTTGAAATATAATCTATTACATGCTTCGTTGAGAATTTATGTTTTTTGGTTAAGGTTCTGCTTTGTAAGAATTTTTTTTTGTTATTAAGGATTTATAATTATAGTTGGAAATTCAACGATTTTCTTTTAAGTGAACTTTCATGCTGAAAAATATACTTTTTGTGAAAAGTTCATCTATTTGCCTTGAAAATTCAACAATTTGCTAGAAAATTAAATCTTTTTTTTAAATCATATTTTTGCGTTAAAACCTTAGCTTTTTTGTAGATCATTCGTCTTTTTGGATTTAAAATTAAATAATTTGTTTGAAAACGCATGTATTTTGTTTAAAATTCCTCCTTTTTGGTAGAACATTTATATTCTTGTTCAAAAATCCATCTTATTGATTAAAAATTTTAAAAACTATGTTTAAAATTAATTGTTTTCTAATAAAATTTTTTATATGAAAATTAAACTATTCCATTTTGGTTGAAACTTTATCCTATATATTGGATAAGTCGAAAATTCTTGATTTTTTATAGAACACTAGTCTTCTTAGTTGAAAATTCACCTTTTTGTTGTTTTTATCTGAAAATTTAACTATTTCATTTTTGTTGAAACTTTATCCTGTATATTGTATTCGTTCAAAATTTAAATATTTGGTAGAAAATTCATACATTTTGTTAAAAAGTCATCTTTTTGGATATAAAATTATTCTTGTTTGTTGAAAGTTCAACTTTTTGTTTGAGAATTGAACTATCTTGATTGAAAATGATCTTTTTTTCGACATTTATCTTTTACTATATAAAGTCCACTGTTCTCTAAAAAAAATCGATATTTCAGCTTAAAAAAATTCACTCTTTTGTTAACAAATTTATCTTTTATGGTAGAAAAGTCATCCTTCTGGGTTAAAAATTGATCTTTCCTGGCTATAAAGTAACTTTTTGGTTAAAAATTCAACTGCCTTCGAAAAAAACTCGTCTTATTCGCTTGAAAATTTTACTATTTCGTTAAATCTTCAACTATTTTTTTTTAAACGTGTCCCTTTTGAAAAGTTCATCTATTTGATTGTAAATGCAACTGTTTGCTTAATAATTAATTTTTTTCTCGAAAATTCGTCTTTTTGTGTTTAAAAGATATCTCTTCGGATAGAAAATATTTTGTGGTTTAAAATTCAACTATTCTGTTGAAAATGCAATAAAGGTCAATAATCCCAAAATTAGTAACGCAGTTTATTGATGGCCCATTACTGGAAAAATTTTCCGCGTGATATGAAAGTGGCCTGGTACTGCCAGGCCTTTAAAAAAAGTACCCTGGCGGCACCAGGTCTCGCCAGGCCTCGACTACACCACTGCTCTAATCACATCCATCAAGTAAAGCTCTCCACGTGGGCCCATTAACGTTCAAGGTCTTTCGTTTCAGGCTAATGACACTCTTCATAAACTGAATACCTATATTTATAGGAAGAGTTATAGACATTAAAACAAAATTAGTTCTTTAATAAAAGCAGTTAGGTGAAAAATTGAATATAGTTTCGATTTCGAAAGAAAAAACAAGCTTCTAGAATCGACTTGTTCACAATATATTTGGAATTTACATTATCTAGCACAATAAAGAATATATTTAATAATAAAAATCACATTTAGAAACTGAAAAAATACGCGAAATGCAAAAAAAGTCGTGGATATAAATTTTATCGATCAGCTGGGGGAGGTTTTTGTGGTCTCTATAGATACGTGAAATAAAGTGATGAATTGAAAATAAAATTGATCTGGGCATTTGGCGGGCTGCCCTGACCCAGTTTGGGCCCTGCCTCCTATCTCTTTGGCGATGTGTGCGAACGAAAAGATCGCCCCAGGGGATTCTCCTCTGCACACAATGCATTAAGAGTGTGTGGATTTTGTTTCAAGCTTGTCTTCAAATTTTAAATATGAATTTTAATAAGATTCAACTGAAGGCCACTACAAAGAGTAAAATATTCTTATTAAATCTAATATAACAAACTTGTTTTTATGAAAATTATATTTTTAACCAGCAAATATTAATTGTTATTATTCTTTTGATTTTTCTCGAGACTCTGAATTTCCCAAATTTCATATAAATCACAATTAACTCATTGGAATTTTAAGGACTCTTCAATATTACCGATACAAAATCAGGGTAGCGATTGAGAATTTACTTCTGATCGGAGAAAAATACAAAATTTCATTATTTTAATAATTTTGGCCAATTTAGAAAATTGATTTTCGCTTTATCAACAGTCGCCGATTTTTCAGATTATCTCAGTTTACTCTAATTAAATAATAAATTATTATTTAATTTTTATTATTTTCCATCATAAGAAAAACCTTTCACAATTTTTTGCTCTGTGAGATTGTAATCATTTTCACAATTTAAAATAATGGATTTATCTCGTTTTATTCACTTAACATAAATTTATCCTGACTTGGAACAGAAAATTTTAGAAAATAATTATCATTTTCATTTTAGGGCTTGGAGAATTATAATTCGGATTTAGAAGAAAGGAATTTAAAAGAATCCCTGTTCCTTGTCAGAATTTGTCAAAATTTAAAAAAAAACCTCTTCCAAATTTTAGATAAAGAAACTACTTCAAGTAGTAAATAGAGTAGAAGTAGTATTTCAAAGAAGACAAATTGCTGGATTATAATAGAAAATTTTGTTAAATTTTCTGTTACGAATTCATCTTTCTTTAGTTAAAAATTAAACTACTTGGTTTAAAAATAAACTGTTTTGTTAAAAATTATTTTCGGGGCGAAGATACATCATTTTAATTTAAAAGTCATCTATGATTGAAAATGTAACTAGTTTGTTGATAAGTAAATTTCTTGCTAAAATCTCAACTATTTCAGTAGAAACTTTAAATATTTATCTGAAAATAAATTTTTTTTAAATAAGAATTAGATTTTTATTAAATTTTATTCTATTTTTGATTTAAAATGTATCTTTCATGGATGAAAATTCAACTATTTGGTTGAAAATTTATATTTTTCATTTTGAAATTAAACTAGTTCTTTTAAAATTTATGAACTTTGTGAAGAATTCGCTTTTTTTGCTAGAAAATTAATCTTCATCTTTGAAGATTCATCTTTTTGGTTTCAAATTAAACTGTCCATATTTGTTGAAAATTGATCTTTTTTAGTTCAAAATTCAACAATTTTTATGAAAATTTGTCTTTTTATTTGAAAAACGAACTATTTCGTTCAAAACCACATATTTGTTTAAAAAATCGATTTTTTGTTAGAAAATAATCTTTTTCTTTGCAATTTAATCTTCTTGTTTAAAAATTCTTCTTTTCGGTAAAAAATTCAAGTATCCCAGTTAAATATCAATCATTTTAGTTGAAAACTCATCTTTTAGTTTAGAAAAAAATACTAGATTGAAGGTTCAACTTTGGTTAAAAATTATTTTCTTGTGGAAAATTCATAATTTTCATTAAAATTTATCTCTGGTTAATAATGTAACTATTTCGCTGAAAATCAATTTTTTAGTTAAGAATTCGATTTTTAACAGAAAATTGAACAATTTTATTTTTAGGGGGACACTTTTTTTATTGGTCGTTCGAACATTTATAAACTTCGTGAAAAATTTGCCTTTTATGAAAAAAATTAATCTTCATTTTTAAAAATTCATCTTTTTTTGTATAAAATTCAACTATTCAAGTCGACGACTAATCATCTTAGTTGAAAATTCATCAGTGCGGTTGAAAATTAATTCCTTCAACTGAAAATTTAAGTATCCATTTTTTGTTAAAAATTGATCATTTCTGGTTCAAAATTCAAGTATTTCAATGAAATTTTGTCTTTTTTAATTGAAAATTGAACTATTTCGTTGACAATCTACATATTTTGTTCAAAAATCGATTTTCTTAGAAAATTATCTTTTTCTTTGCCAGTTTATCTTCTTATTTAAAAATTCTTCTTTTCGGATAAAAATTCAAGCATTCCAGTAAAATATTTATTATTTTAGTTGAAAGTTGATCTGTTAGGTTGGGAATAAAATGATTTGGTTGAAAGTTAATCTCTTTTATTTTACATTAATTTGTTTGATCAAAGATGCATCATTTTAATTAAAAGTTAATTTCTATGGCTGAAATATGAGATATTTGATTGAAAAATTCTTTTTTCTTAGGGTGTAAATGAATTTTCTTTGCCGATTTTGCCTTCTATTCACTTTTTGACTAAAATTATTCAATTTTTAATCGAAAAATTATCTTTTTTAGTTCAAAATTAATCTTTTTTTTAGAAATTAATCTTCTCAGATGAAAATTCATCTTTTTGGTTCAAGATTTACAATTTTATTTGAAAACTCATCAATTTGTTTGAAAATGTAACTATTTTTTTTTAAAGTTATTTTTTGTGGAAAGTAATGTTTTAAACTGTAAATGTAACTTACTCCAATTGAATGTTCCACATCATTTTAGTTGAAAAAACATCAGTTATATTGAAAATTGAACTATTTTCTTGAAAATCCATTATTTTTGGTTAAAAATTAATTTTTTTAACTAAAAGCTTAACTATTCCATTTTTTGTTTCAAAATGATATTTTTTAGTGGCAAATTTTAATATTTGTTTCAAAATTAATTAATTTATCATCTTTTTCCTCTGTTATGTTCAGGGATGTTTAGAATCAACATCATGAATTAAAATAAATTTTTGCGTTTAGCAACAATTATGAATATGCTACTAATCTTGAATTATTTGAATTATTGGAAAAAAGGTCTTCAAATTGCAAGTAAGATAAATCCAGTTTTTCGTAATTCGCAACGTAACGATCCGTTTTTTTAGTGAAGAAAGGATAAAATTAATTTTTTGTTGAAAATAAGTTACTTTTACGAAGGATTGTGTCTAATAGGACTGTAAACAAATTCTGCGAATTGCGAGTGAAACAGTTCTCATGGAATGAAATTAGTACCAGCATTCAATATGATCGAGCGAGTTGGTTATGGGAGAATATAATCATTCTTAAGTATAATTTCGAGCCTCCCATTTGATATTCATCTTCATAATAGATACCTGTCTCGATTGCATCAAGCGATGATTCGATTAGTAATAGATAATAATTACATAATGTCAACATCAAACGTGTAGGATGATGTCTAAAGTGCCAACTCTTCATTTTCTCGATACGGAAGTCTCTCTTTATATTACAATAAAATTGATATTCATAAATTTATAGCAGTTTACATTTAATCTATGCGAAGGGATTTTTAAATCTCAAGTATAAGGGGCCGTATTATTTCTACCCCCCCCCCCCTCTTACTGTGCGTAATTTTTAGTTTCCAGAAATGTTTTGCTAGTTATTGCTAGTAGAATCAAGCAGGACTTCAGATACAAATTTGGAATTATAAATGTGTTTATTTATTTTAAACAAAAAAATGTCTTTTTTACTATAAATGATGGCTTTTAATAGAATAGTTATATTCTTAATATGATAGTTCAATTTTAAAACCAAAAAGAAGAATTTCCTACTAATAATGATTTTTCATTCCAGAAATAAATAAAATTTTATCTAAATTATTTAACCTTCAAGTCAAAAGAAGAATTTTCTCTGCAAAAATTGTATTTATAAACAAAAAAGATTACTTTTAGCAAAAATTTTAACTTTCCATGAAATTGATGCATGTTTACCCTACAAAAATGAAATTTTAAACCCAGACTCTTATTTTTCTATCAAAAAAGGAGGATTTCCAACTCGTAAAGATCAATCTCTAAAAAAATGGAAGTTACATTTTCATTTAAAATATTAATTTTAAACTAAAAAAATTAATTTTCCACTAAAAAATTAAATTTTAAACCTTCAAAAAAAAAATTAATTTTTAACAGTGTAATTTAACTTTTACCAGAAACAGTTGAATTTATAATTTAAAAAGTTTAATTTTTAACAAAATAGTTAAACTTTAAACCAAAGAGAAAAATTTTCAACTCGAAAATATAAATCTTAAAAAAAATGATTTCTTAACAAAGTGATTCAACCATATCTTTCAAACAAAATAGTTGAATAATCAAGTAGAAAATAATTTGTAACCAAAAGTTGCATTTTCATAAAAAAATATATGTAATTTCTGCTAAGCAGGTGAATTTTAGAATCAAAAAGACAAACTCACAAAATAAGTTTAATCTTCAACCGAAAACTTGCATTTTTATTTAGGAAACATTAAATTTCTTCTAAAACAGATTAATTAAAAAACCATTTAAAAAATAGTTAAAATTTCATCCAAACAAGATTCCACTTCCCTTTCCAACACCAACATTATAATTGTAAACAACAATTTCATTTCTTCCTTTTTGTTTGCAAATTCAACTGTTTTGTTAAAATTTCGTCTTTTTAGGTTAAATATTCAACTATTTTCATATAACATTAAACATTTAACATTAAACTTTAAAATCTCATCTTTTTTAGTATGTAGAAATATTGCATCATTTTTAGAAAAAAGCAACTGTTTTGTTGAAAATTCAACTATTTCCTAGAAAATGTACTTTTTTTGAAATTCGTATTTTTTTGTTGAAAAGTCAATTGAAATCTTCTTGGATGAAAATTCACCTGCTTTAGCGAGCGGAAATTACATATTTCTTGGATAAAAATGCAACTATTTGATTGAAAATTCAACAATTTTGCTGAAATGTCATACCTTTTGGTTGAAAATTAACAATGTTATAAAAAATTTACTTTTTCTTTCAATTTAATAGTTTGGTGTTGAAAAGAAATCTGAAATCTTGTCTGTATTAAAATTTATCTTTAAAAAGAAATTGGTAGTTTTCTATCAAAAATTCATCTGGTTTAGTACAAATTTCATCTTTCGTGGATAAAAATGCAACTATGTAGGTAGAGAATCCAACTATTTGATTAAAAATTCACAGTTTTCGGTTGAAAAAATTCGTCTTTTTGGAATAAAAACTCAATTTTTTAATATTATTTTTTGTTGAAAATTTCATATTTTGATCTTCAAAAGTCAACTGAAATCTTTTTTAGATGAAAACTAATTTTTTTAAATTAAAATTCATTTGTTTTAAGAGAAAATTCATTCTTTTCGGATAAAATTGCAATTGCTTGGTACACAATTCAACAATGTTAGTTTTAAAGTCATCCTTTTTGTTTAAAAATTCCTCTTTTTGAATTGAAAATTCAATTTTTTTCGGAGAAAGTTATTTCTTGTTTAAAAATTCATATTTTGATCGTGAAAAGTTAACTAAAATCTTTTTTAACAGAAAATTCCACTCTTTTTTTGCAAATGTATCTTTTTGATTTAAAAATTCGTCTATTTTAGTAAAAGTCTCATTTATTTTTTTATGAAAATTCAACTTTTGGTTTAAAAATTCTTCTTTTATTTTCGACTATACGTAAGATATATGGTTTGAAATATAAGATATGGTTGAATCACTCTGTTTAGAAATTTTTTTTAAGATTTATATTTTTAGCTGGAAATTCATCTCTTTGGTTGAAAGTTGAACTATTTTGTTGAAAATTAATCTTTTTCAATTGAAAATTCAACTGCTTGGGTAACAGTTAAACTACATTGTTAAATTTTTTTTTTTGATTGAAGGCTTATGTCTCATTGAAAACCTGACTGTTTAATGCAAGTGTCTTTTTTTTATTTAAAATTAATTTTTTAACAAATTACATAATTTGCACATCATTTTATTTAACAAAAGTTAGTAAATTTATTTAATTAAATTATTAAGTTAAGTAGAGGTATTTTCCAATACTATAAAATTCATTTAAGGCCTGATACTAAATTTGTATAATTATGAACAAAGTTTTTCGTTATAAATAATTGTTTTTGCTTTTTTATAACTATTAAAGTTTAGGACCAGATCCTCCTTTCTTAGTGTTTCTTATTTATTATTTCAATTTTTCAACTCGATGTGGTAATTCGTGTGAAAACAAGTTGGGAAATAATAAAGGTGGCAGTAAGGTAGGAATCTGGTCACGTGATCCACTCGTCACATGGCCTATTAGTTTAAAAATATTTTGTTGTTAAGAAAACAGAAATAATTTTAATTTTTGTAGCATTGTTCATATCCGAATTCATTTCACTTGTTCCTCACGCACGTTTTCTACATATTCTTAAAGATATATTATTTTCACAACTAAATGCATAAATAAAACTGCCGCAAAAATTTAATCTAAGGTTAAAATCTCGCATACTTCATTTTTTTAATAACTTGGCTGAAAATAATTTTACAGTATAAATGTATTTAAATATAATTTTTTATTTTTCGAAAGCTGTTCAAATGAATAATGAAATCTTTACAAAAAGTGGTTGATTTTCTTATTTGATTGAATAGCTTTTGTAAACATACCTAATGTTACAGGTTTTAATTCATCTCTGATAATAAATAGAATTTTATAAAAGAATACTTCAGTATGTAAAGGTATATATTATTTTACACTATTCAAATACAGTGAAATCCTTCAATAGACCTCCCTTCTATAGCCCTTCCGAGAATTGACACTGCGCCGCAGGTAGGTGTAACAGGAGCTGCGTGGGGTGCGCGGGGTCTGCGGTTGTTACTCAGGCTTGAACAAACAAAAGCGGAGCGGGCTATAATGAGATAGTTCCCACCCACCGTCAACCCCAAATCGGCACTATATAAGAGTTTCACTGTATATAGAATTCGCAATCAACAGTCTTAAGAAATCCTTTTAATGTTCCATGTCATGTTATATACATTTTCGTCATTTTGAGTATTCACATGGGGGGTTCAGAGTCACGCAGGGGGTCGAAATTCAGCCAAAAACCGATCTCCTGATTTATTGACGGTCCCTTTGGTGAAAAATAGTAGAATATGTACGCCAGGACGATAAAACTGCATCCGAGTATAAAACAACTTAGTTTAAAGTAGTTTTAAAATGAATTCTTCTCACTGTTCTCTTTCACTTCTCACTCACTTCTTCCTCCTTGCTGACACTTTACGCGCCGCTCACCGCGGTATAATAAACTGCTATTTTACTTCCGCTTCGCGGGCAGGTAAATGGCGCTTCTTCTGCTTATTTCGAGGAAAATTTAATTTTTTTCTGAAGTCATATAATTTTTATTTGAAAAGTCGTCTTTTTGGTTTTAAAATTCTTTTTTTAAAAATAAATTTCATCTTTTTGATTGAAATATAAATTATGACACTTTTTTGTTAGGAATTTGTTTTTTTAAGTTGAAAATTCAACTGTTATGTTAAGAATTTAACTATTGTTAACAATTCAAGTATTTTGTTAAAAAGCCATATTTTATAGTAGAAATACATTTTTTTGTTTAAAATAAATTAATAAATTTGAAAATGTTGAATTTATGTCTGAAATACCGTCTTAATCCGTTTATGAAATATTCTATGTTATAAGTAATACAAGATTAAAATGCTGGTATTCGAATATTAATGAGCAAGAAAAATGCAAAATTTTCTAGGAAAAATCAGGGAAGTTTGAAAATGAAATTCTCGGAGATCCTGCCTAATTATACTAGCAATAACTAGAAAAACATTTCTGGAAACTAAAAATTAAGTTTAATAAGGGGGAGGGGGGTAGAAATATTATGTTATAGAGAGAAGGGCGGATTTTCGAGGGCCTAGAATCCGTTACGTAATTCAAGTGCAGCTCCTTATTGTTTATTTGTGGCTGTAAAAAAAAGTTTTTATTTTACAAACAGAAATCCTTCAACCTTACGGCCTTTCCTAGATCGACCAGAATATCCTTTAGCGACTTGTTAGTTTTATTACCGTGGGTATATAGCAACTATGTATAGCGATATAGAGAGTAGTTCAGGTGATTTTCTTGAGTGTATTGGTACAAATTGTGTACAGCGCAAATGTAAAACCGTGTGTAAAACTAAGTAAGCTGGTGGTTGGGTATTGGGAATATGGTCATGGTCATCTCGGAATTACCCCAGGGCCCTTACAATCTGACTCAGACCCAGTGACTCTCCATTTTAAAAGTCCACAGGCCTTCTTTTGGTCCATTCATTCATACTCATTTATCATCACAAAGAATTCAATCCAGAAATGAGAACCTCCCTCTTTTAAAGTCTTAAAGTCTTGCTCATGATGGTTCCGTTGTGGTGTAATTTACAATTCTCAGAACATTTCTTTGGCCTTTTTTATCTATTTCGATCTAAAAACCTTTAACGCTCACTATTTGAAATAGTTTAACTGTCAAATTTTGAATATTTCAAATTAAAATTATATGCAGTTTAAAATAAACTGAATCAAGATAGCGATTCGGCGGACGATTTTAAATTCCCGGTCAAGATTTTCTATTTTCCCGGTCAACCAAAAGTAACTTATTTATACTTGCCGCTAAACGCACAAATTTATTTTAATTCATGACGTTCATTTTAAACATCCTTTAACACAACAGAGCAAAACATTGCAGTATAAATTAATTTAGAAACCAAAATTTTATTTTTACTAAAAAAGATAAGTTGGCAACCAAAATTTAAATGATTAAATTTTAGGTTAAAAAAATAATGAATATTAAGTAATTAATTAATTTACAAAAAATTGCTTCCCACAAAAAAATAACTTTAACACAAATAGTTACATTTTAAAACAAAGCGACGAGTTTTCAACTAAAATTGTAAATCTGTAACTGGAATAGTTGTATTTTCAACCAAAAGGATCTTTTACGATAATAATTGAATTTTTAACCAAAGATGATTTTTCAACCAAGAAAATTAATTTCGAACAAAAAAAATATGAATTTTTTAACTAAAAAAAAAAATCAATTTGAAACCAAAAATTGAATCATTAAATTTTTAATCAAAAAATGAAGAACAGGTACTTTTTCAGGTCCATTAAGCTAGCAAATTTACAATCGAATTCTGGGATTTTTCATAGCTCAGCATTTTGAGCTTTTTTGGACACCAACTAAACTTTTTGGGCTCCTTTACTTTTTTAAAAAAATCCATTTTCTTGTGGAGGTGCTAGCTTACATTAACCCAGAACCTCCACTTCTCAAAATCACTCAATAATAAACATTCAATTTCACCAGAATTTTGGGCTACTCTTGGGCTCTTGAAATCCGCAAAAACAAATTTCCCCAAAAAAACCCTCAACTTCCAAAATAAACGCACTTTAAAAAAATCTACGTGGTAGAGAGGGGTTGATTTTTGACGTTAAGGGTTGGAGCCCAAAAATCGTAGTGGGTATTTTTGAGGAGCCCAAAAACCAGACTATTGACACTGTAAAATTCTCAAAAGAGTTGTTTTTTGACAAGTTCGTATTTGCGTCTTACAAAGGGGTTATTTTTTTACCTTAAGGGTTGTAGCCCAAACATCGGAGTTCCAAGAGCCCAAAAAAAAACTCTAGTGGAATTTAAGTTTTATTATTTAGTGATTTTAAGAAGTGGAGTTGCTGGGTTAATCGGACTTCCGTTTCCGGCATGAAAGTGTAAAGTAGTGGGAATTGTGGATGCTGAGTTTTTCTGATATTGTGGTGAAATTTGAGGTGATTGGATTGTGGAAGTGTGTGGAAGGGTGTGGAGGTGAGAGATCTAATTGAGGGATTGTGAGATTGTAAAGGGGAGGTAGATATTTTGGAG
>NC_046663.1:53652269-53672772 GCF_010883055.1 Belonocnema kinseyi
GTAAATGGGGGTATAAAGAAAGTGAAAGAAAAAGGAAACGGAAGTCGCTTAGATTAGAAGCGTGAAAATTGTAAGTAATGGTAAAGTAAAAGATAAGTAGACCAAGATGCGTTTGCGTTCTCATACTCTCTCTCTCGCTTGCACTCTCGCTTTCGTTCGCTCGCTCACTCGCTTACTAATAAGTCCTAAATTGCGCTATCACAGGAAATAGAAATAAGGAACTAGATATAAGACTTTATGTAAATAGTTGTAAATAATTGTATATATAGAAAGGATAAGATTGTAAAAAATATATAGATGTAAACGGAAAGATTGTAAGGAATGGAAGTCGTGTAAACCCTTAGGGGACACATTATGAATAAAGAAGAGTTGCTGGGTTAATCTAAGCTAGCACCTCCACAAGAAAATCAATTTTTTGAAAAAAGTAAAGTAGCTCAAAAATTTTAATTGGAGCCCAAAAAGCAAAAAAAAAGCCCAAAAATCTGAGCTATGAAAAATCCCCAAATTCGATTGTGAAGGTGCTAGCTTAATGGACCTTACATTTTGAGTACCAAAAACGAAATAAATTTAAAGCAAAGAATAAACACATTTTCAAAAAAAAAAGTTAAATATTCGGAAAAATTTCTTTCTTCCAAAGAAAACGGAAGTTTTCAATCAAATAAGCTCATATTTGAACCATAAAAATTAATTTTTAATTAAAATTATAAATATTTAACTGGAATACGTGAATTTTTAACCAAAAAGGAGAACTTTTAATTAAGGACATTGACAAAGAAAAAGATAATTATCTACAAAAATATATGAATTTTCAATGAAATAGTTGAATTTCCAATTAAAAAAGACACGTTTTCATCCAAATTGTTGAATTTTGAACAAGAAATGATCAATATACAACCAAAAATCAACATTCAAGTTTTCTGTCGAATGAATATAATTTCCGACCAAACTGATAAATTTTTAAATAAAATAATGAATCATCAACTGGAATAGTTGAATGTTTATATCAAAAACATTAATTTTCAATCATATACATTAACTTTTTACGTAAAAAAGGCGATTTTTTCACGAAGTTCCTAAATTTTCAAAAAAATAGTTTAATTTCTAAATAAAAATATCAATTTTCAACCAAATAGTTAAATTGTCATCCAAAAAGATACACTTTCAACCAAAAATATAGTGAATAAATTTTCTATTAAAAATCTAATTCTTAACCAGTTATAGTTGCATTTTCAACTAAAAGAAGATGAATTCGAAACGGAAAGTGTAATCAAATTTTGTATTATAATTCACAAATATATTTATTCTCAAAATACTATTCCTTCTCAAAATACTATTTCTACTCTAATGACTTTTTCAAAAATTCCCGTTCCATGTCAAAAATTTCCTGTTCCAAGTGTAATTATATTTCTGCCCAGAAACTCCCTGTTCTAAAATAAAAACAATAATTATTTTATAAAATGCGCTATTCAAAAACAGAATAAGTTAGGAGTAAGGGAATAAAGCATGATAAATAGTTTGAAATATAATCCGATTACCAAACCTAAGTCGAAAGAAATCACACAGAGCAAAAAAATAGCGAATGGTTTTTCTCATAATGAAAAATAATACAAATTAAATAATAAATTGTGATTTAATTAGAGTAAACTGAGATAATCTGAAAAATCTACGACTGTGAATAATGAAAATTATTAAAATAATGATAACTTGATTCCGGTCAAGTCGCCACCCTGTGAATGTGTAATTGAAATTAAATTTAAATCGGGAGAATAAATATATCATAGTTCCGGATTAATTCGTAGAGTTTATAATATGTGGAATTATTTAATTATTTTAATTTAATGCAAAGTGAATGATTAACTTTAGTAAATTTAATATATTCTGACAAGGAATGATGTAACGATGCATAATAATAAGAAAGATATCGAGTATGGACAAAACTTCATGAATGTTTTTGTAATTATAAGATCAGTATTGCATATAGAAATTACTCCGTCGATTTCCTGTCAATCGATCACGCAAGACGACACTGACACACGACCTGAAAGCAAAATGCACATTGTATATTCTATTTAAGACAATTCCTTTTCAGCCTGACTCGAGAATTTAATTAAAAACGTAACTGATATTCCTTACATTTAAAATTTTTATTTCAATTTAATGTCTTGCATTTTTGTGCTTTTTATAGACAGAGGGTGGCGATTCAGCGGCCGATTTCAAACTCCCGATCAACTTTTTCAATTTTCCCGGTCAATTGAAAGCAGAATATTCATGTTTTCCTCAATTTTAAACAGAAATGGAAAAGTTAAACTTTCAATTACAAAAATTAGTTAAAATAGTTGAATTATAAGCCAAAGATAAATTTTCAACTAAAATGATGAATATTTAACTGAAATACTTGAATTTTCAACCGCAAAGATCAATTTTCAAACAAGTAGATTAATTTTTTACCAACAAAAAATGAATTAAAAAAAACTTTCAACCAAATTTTGAAATTTTGAACTAAAAAAATTAACTTTCAACAAAAAAATGCAATAGTTAAATTTTTAGTTAATAAACTTAATTTGTAATCCAACTCATGAATTTTCCATCAAAATGATGAATCTTTGACTGGAACAGTTGAATTTTAAACAACAAAAAATTACTTTTTAATGTAAAAACACAAATTGTCAACCAAAGCTTACTAAGCTTATAATTTGAAAAAATTAATGTTTAACCAAACAGATGAATATTGGAATGAAATAATTCAGCTTTCGACCAAAAAGATGAATTTTTAACCAAGAAGATTAATTTCTACCAAAAAAACGATGAATTTTCAACTGGAAAAGATTATTTTTCAATCAAAAATTGAATAATTGAATTTTGAGTCAAAAAATAAAAGGCCAGCCAAAGGAAATGAGGTTTTAATTAATATCATAGCATATTTAACTGATATAGTAATTGCATTTTCAGTTAAAACAAAAACTAATTTTTAACCAAAAAGGAAACAAATTTTCCATAAAATAGTTCAATTTTCGGAAAAAATTCCTTTTCATCAAAACAAAAAATTATTTTTCTATCATATAGCTCATTTTTCAACCCAAGAATTTAATTTTAAATTAAAATTATGAACTTCAAAGAAAAAAAATAATAATTTTTAATAAAAGAGCTCAAGTTGTAACAAAGTAAGTTTATTTTCAACCTAAAAGATGAATTTCAACAAAAATAATAAATATTTATCCGAAGTACTTGAATTTTTAACCGTCGAGAATAATTTTTAGAAAAGAAAATTAAATTTCAAAAAAAGGGAAATGCGGTTTTAATTAATACTATAGAATATTGAATTGCTATAATAATTGCATTTTCAGTTAAAACAAAACTTAATTTTTAACCAAAAAGGAAACAAGTTTTCCATAAAATAGTTCCATTTTCGGAAAAAATTTCATTTCATCGAAACAAAAATAATTTTTATCATATAGCTCATTTTTCAACCCAAGAACTGAATTTTAAATTAAAATTATGAATCTTCGAAAAAATAATAATTTTTAATAAAATAGCTCAGCTGTAACAAAGTAAGTTTATTTCCAACATAAAAGATGAATGTCAATTAAAGTATAAATATTTATATGGAATAATTTAATTTTTAACGATTTTTTAACAAAATACGTAAATTATCAACGATATGGTTGAATTTTCTATTAAAAAAGACCAATTTTTATTCAAATTGGTGAATTTTGAACTAGGAAAAATCTATTTTTAGCTAAAAAAAGGAACAGTTAAAGAAATTAATTTTTTGTTCAACTGAAATAGTTAAATTTTTTATGGTAGAGGAATTTTTAACAATAAAGATTAATTTTCTATACAAAAAAAAAACGAATTTTACACAAAGTACATACATTTTGAAACAAATAGTTGAATTTTCGAGTAAAAAAAGTTAGTTTTTAAATTTATAATTTAAGGTTCAACAGAAATCCATTTTTTTATGAAAAATGTTGCATGTTAAAAAAGCACGAAAAAGACTGACAATTAAAAAAATAGACTTTCAAACCACCTTATTTTTCGACTCATTAGACAAAAGTAACAACTGAAAAAAGAGGGAGAAAATAAATTTTCAACCAAAAATAGAAGTTGAATTTTCTCTTAAATTTAATTCTTCAGAACAAAAAAACGCATTTTCAGCAAAATAGATAAATTTTCTATTGGAATAGTTAAATTTTCAGATAAAAAAAAATTAATTTTCAATAAATTAATTACATTTCCAATCACAGATGAATTTTCAATAAAAATGGCGAATCTTCAATCAAAAGATGAGTGTTCAATAAATAAGTTTAACTTTCAACCAAGTAGTTGAATTTTTAAATAAGTAAATGAATCCGTAACGTAATTTATATCTGCCAAAAATTCATGTATTTAAAAAAATCAAAGGTGGTTTTAAAGTTTGCAAAAAAAAAATGGAGTTTTCTATAGTAAAAAAAAATAATCACTTTTATCAGCTCTCAAAAAATCGAATGTATTTTTTAAAGGAACTTGTAGATTTAAAAAAAATTTAGATGCGCATTTGTATTTTCTTTAAAATGAGATTAATAAATGAAAAAAAAACATTTGCTTCCCTAAAAATGGTCATAACCTTAAAACGGCTCAAGAAAAAAATGTCATCTTGAGCTTTGTTTAAAGAAAATACAAATACGAATCTATTTATTTTTTTTAAATCTACAAGTTCCTTTAAAAATTACACACGTTTTTTTTCGCGAGAAAAAAATATAGAAAAAGTAATTGTTTTCGTAGTATAAAAAATATAAAACCACATTTGATTTTTAAAAATACATGAATTTTTGATACAGATATAAAACTTTTTATTTCAACAAATTTCGCTCAGGGTGGGCAACACTAGTTGACAGGAAGTTGACCCTACGACTGCAGATAAAGTAGGAATCACTTTTCTAAATTAAGAAAAATGATTTAAATAACAAAAACTTGAATTTCCCTGCTGTGTTTTTGGAATTTTAACTCCGGCGCAATTTCGAATCGTGCCTAAAACCCCGTAAATGAAAGTAAACCGTATCAATTGGGATTAAAATACGTTCATTAACTCGCAAAGGATAATCAGAGCATATTAAATACCATTACACCGAAGTACTTTCATATATTTCACTTAAATCTCAAATATCAGTTTTTTATTTCTCAAATACAAACTTTACCTTACTTTTAATATTTTTTTCCATCAAATGAATATAAAAACTTAGTGCAAAAGCTCATTAACTGGATGTCAGTCGATCAGACTCTATGAAACCTGATGAACAAGTTAATCATCGTCACATTCACTTAGACTTAGATAATCACGAGTGATACTAACTTTTTAATATTTTGCCGATACGTTTAAATTTAAATAAACTGTATTCAACAGTATCACTGAACTGTACAATCTCTACGAGTAGATACAAAAAGTACAAAATCATTGCAGCCATAGTTCAGAAAATTAAGTCAATAATTTGCTTCGAACAATGGGCGAGCTTATTCTGCGAACTAAGAACGGAAGTGTCTTCCGACAAGTTTCTAAGCATGGTCAAGGCAGTTTCGGATTGGCGTACAGCTGCAACCAGCTCGTTGCGATCCTCAGAATCTTGAGTGGCAGCAAGCAGAGTACCCAATCCCACTAAAATCCTAAAAATCGCCTCTGGTTCCTGCAGACGAGGAATTAAAGAGAAAATCACATTCAGAGCTCTCGTCCTTCCTGGTACATCGTTGTGTTTATTCAATGCGACCACCAGATTCAACACGTATGAGGCTATTGCTACCTGAAACAATTAGTATTATTAATTAGTAAGAATTTTTAAATTATATTTTTCTGAAAAAAAGATCCTCTAACAATCGCTCCACTAGGAATCGAACCACAGAACTTCCGATTGCCAGTCGAGTGCTTTCCCAATTAAGCTATTAGAGAGATCAAAAGAAAATCTTTTTTTCAGAGATATTGGAAATGGTGGTCTACCATTTCGCCACCTGGTGCCCAAAACTGAAACTAGAAAGAGTAGGTACAATTTTAAAGTTGTACATTAATTTTTGCATAAAAGTGATTTTACGATAGTTTTGTGAAGTATAAAACAATGATTGAATACTAAAAACAAATCGTCGTAAAAAATAGTTTTAGATAGTTTTCAATGAATTTAAGTTTAAATAAACTTTAAATAATGTATGTAGCAACCAATTTTATCAAAAATATACGAAGACTACGAGTAATAGACGAATTAGGGTAGGTTAGTTTGAATTAATAAAAACTGAGCTGCAAATGAATACACTCAAAGTGGATCTCCTGAATTTCAAACTTTTAAAATAATTTACACGTATAAAATAGAAGCTACTAACACTTTTAAACTGAACAATTTTTAATTAAATGCAGTTAAACTGAAAAATGAATTTTTTAACTTTTATAAATTGTAGAGTTTAAAGATTCAGATTCAGTTCTAAAAATATAATTTCACGTTATCATTTGCAATGCTCTAAAGTCTAAATTAAAGAATCAACCAATGAATTAAAAAAATTTCAAAATTATTTCATTTAAAGCAATTTTAATCCTGAAACATAAAAAATTGAACGATTTCATTTTTTTATAAACTGAAGACTTCTTAAATTAAAATTTAAATTATTTATATTTTAAATGGTTAAAAAAATCCTTAAAATGCTTCCAAATTTTATTTGAAAATCTTGAGAGATCTGCATGTTGTTTACATTTTTTTTATTATTTTTCAAATTATTTCAGAACTTCCAAGCATCCTTTATAATTAATCTTTTTTCTGATTTTTTTTTTTAATTCTGCCAAATTAAACAAATTTCCTTAAAATCTTCCACATTCATTTTTCAGATTTTTGTAAATCTTTGTAAATCTTTTTGAATAATCACTCAATATTATCTTTTCAAAATCAAAATCATTATTAATTTTCATAGGAAATTTTTTAAAATATTCTGAAGCCATTCCAAAAATCTTGAAAAACTTAAAAAAATTTTGTTCGAAATCTACCAAAATCTATATATTGGCGGTACACGTACACACTTTGTTTGAATTATTTCAAATAATTTCAAATAATTTCAAATTTTAAATTGAATTTTTTCAAAACTTCTAAATATTTCTTCAACTTCCTTGCATTTTTTATAGAATAATATGTTATTCTTATTTATACATCGAGGTTCAAAAATCTTATTTACAAATTGAGTTTTTTTAAATAGAACAATTAAAATGTAACGTACAAAATTCAGTTTTTAATATTTAACTACAATTATTGATTTTAAATAAACAGTCAGGCATTTCTAAATATTAAGTCATTCTCATTTTTCTTAATTAAAAAATTTCAAATTGAATGGTTTAAAAATTGAATATTTTAAAATGAAATAATATTTGAAATTTAATAAAAGCCTTTGTTTATGAATATATTATGTTCAAGTTATTTTAAAATTGAAAATTGTTTATAAAATTTCAATCGGGCGTTTACATTTGTTTAACTAATAAGACTTCCAATTGAAATAGTTCACATAATTTTTGACGTTAGAAACGGGAATTTTTTTAATTGCGAACTGATTTCAAATCATCTGGTAAAATTAATTATTATTCACTTTAAAAATTTTAAAGAAAAGTTTAATTTTAAAAATCATTATTAATTTATAGTCACAGTTGATCAAATGAAAATGTATTTTAAAAAGGGATAGAAATTACAGTTGGACAGATATTTCTGTAAAAAAATATGTTTCTTCACCTTATAAGATGTAAATTTCATCTAAAACCCTTTGTTTCTAATAAAGACTTACTTTTAATATCCAAAAAATACTTTAAACTCCACAACGAAAATCGTTAAAATACTTTTCTGCCAAAGTTAATGTAAAACTTTAAAATCGTACCTATTCTTTCTATTTCGGATTTTTGTCACCAGGTGGCGTAGCGCAGTTTAACCATTCCCAATGCGCTATTTCAAGCTAGGTGATACAAGTAATTTCATAAATTATGAAATTATTTATTTATGAAATTACTGGTATCACTTAGTTTGATATAGCGTATATTTCTGAAAAAAGATTTTCTATCGATCTCTCTGACTGCTTAATTGAGAAAGCACCCGACCGGCAATCGGAAGTTATGTGGTTCGATTCCCAGTGGAGCGATTGTTAGAGGATCTTCTTTCAGAAAAATATAATTTTACAATTTTTTAAATTTATTTTCCATCTTGTCGAAATATGAGGTTAATTATTTTCTGTTATTTGAAGAGTTAAATTGATCGATAGTAACTACTCTGATGATAATAGAAAATTCCTAAGTAATTAGTAAGAATTTCTAATTGTCCAGCGAGATTAAGATTCGAAAAACTCTAGACCGAATCCATTTCAAATCAGAGAGGGCCCTACACTTGAAATCGCAAAATCTCTAGGGAACGAAGCATGTTATTTTTGAGATGAAATTAGACGATACGTATTTTTCCGATTTGTAACCAAAAAAATATCTAAACAGTTACGCGTATTTGAATTTTGTCCTTTGTTTTTTCAAAAAATCCTAATTTTATTTCTTTAAATATTTATAACATTTGGCCTAGTAGAGATACTTATTATTAAAATTAACAATATGGCAGCGGTTTTTCTAAAAAAATTTAAAATAGATTTTCTAAAAAAAAAACAGACATTCAACTTTTTTGCCAATTTTTTCTATGAACTTGTACATACTTTGATAATGAAGATATTATGTAAGTTTGGTGCTTGCTAAATAACTTTTGTACCCAGAAGAATTTTAGTTTTTTTTTTAGATTTTAATAATAATTTAATAATTTTAGAATTTTAGTTTTTAGCATTACATAGTAGAAAGTTTTAAAAAATAATTTGAAGAATAAAAAGGTGGGGTTTTCCAGAACCAAATTTTTTTCATGTTTTCAACATTTGAAGAAAATTGCTTCCAAGAAATTTGAATATTGTTAAAAATTCGTCTTTTTGGGTAGTAAATTAAATTTTTCTTTAAAAATAAAATTTCTGTAGTTGAGAATTCAACTTTTTGGTTAAAAATCCTTCAATTTGATTGATAATTCGTCTTTTTTGTTAGTAATATTTTTTATTCAAAAGTAATCTTTTTTAATTGAAAATTCACATTTTTAGCCGAGAATTATTGAACTTTATTGTAAGTTCGTCTTTTTTGGTTGTAAATAAAATTCTTGTTTGAAAATACATCTTTTTTAGTTGAAAAATCAACTTTCTGGTTGAGATTTGTTGAATTTATGTTAAAAATTCGTTTTATCTTTGGTAGAAAATTAATATATTTTTTTTAATTAATCTTTCTGTTTAAAAATTCATATTTTTTAGTTAAAAATTCAAAGTTTTTGGCCAAAAATTCTTGAATTTTATTGAACGTTCTTCTTTTTTGGCTGTAAATTAACCTTTTGTTTAAAAATTAATCCTTTTCAGTTGAAAACTCAACTTTTTGTTTGAGATTTCTTGAATTTTTGTTAAAAATTCGTTTCTTTCCGGTTAAAAGTTAATATTTTTGTTTAAATATTAATCTTTTTGGTTAGAAATTTAACAACTAGGTTTTAAAGTTAAAATAATTTCTTAAAAATTAAACTTTCTTTCTTTCTTAAAAATCCAATTTTATTGAAAGTTCGCCTCTTTTGGTGGTAAAATAATCTTTTTATTTATAAATTCATCTTTTTAGTTGAATATTCAACTTTTTGATTGGGAATAATTGAATTTTTGTTCAAAATTCGTTTTTTTTTCTGTAGAAAATTAATCTTTTTGTAACTTTTTTAACAGCTAGGTTTTAAAGTTGAACTACTTTCTTAAAAACTATCTTTTTTCTTAAAAATTCAACTTTATGGTTGTGAATTCTTGAATTTGATAGAAAATTCGTCTTTTTCGTTACTGACTTAATCTTTTTTAAATGAAAATTCAAATTTTTGGCCAAGAATGCTGGAATTTTATTGAAATTTCTTCTTTTTTGGTAGTAAATCAACCTTTTGTTTAAAAATTCATCTTTTTTAGTTGAAAACTTAACTTTTTGTTTGAGATGTCTTGAATTTTTGTTCGAAATTCGTTTTTTTGTAGGAAATTAATCTTTTTATTTAAAAATTCATCTTTTTTAGTTGAAAATTCAACTTTACGGTTGAGAATTACTGAATTTTTATTCAAAATCGTTTTTTTTGTAGAAAATCAATCTTTTTGGTTAAAAATTTAACAGCTAGATTTTAAAGTTCAACTACTTTCTTAAAAACTAATTTTTTTCCATCTTTCTTAAAAGTTCAACTTTTTGGATGAGAAGTCTTGAATTTGATTGAAAATTCGGCTTTTTTTGCTAGTAAATTAATGTTTTAGTTTTTAAATACATTTTTTAAATATAAAATTAATATGTTTGTTTAAAAATTCATCTTTTTAGTTAGAAATTTAACAGCTAGGTTTTAAAGTTGAACTTGTTCTTAAAAATTAATTGTTTTTCTTAAAAATTTAAATTTTTGGTTGAAAACTCTTAAATTTTATTGAAAATTCGTCGTTATTGGTATCAAATTAATCTTTCTCGTTAAAAATTCAACTTTTTAGTTGAGAATTTTTGTTAAAAATTCGTTTCTTTCCAGTTAAAAGTTAATATTTTTGTTTGAATATTCCTCTTTTTGGTTACGAATTTAATAACTAGGTTTTGTTAAAGATTCCTTCTTTTTGTTGAAAAATTAATTTGGTAATAAAAAATTGATCTATTCCATTTTTGGTCGAAATTGGTTCTTCATTAAGTAAGAATTCAACTTTTTATTAAAATTGAACTATTGTATTTAAAATAAATCTGGTTTAATTAAAAAATCAACTTTTGGCTTGTGAGGTCTTGTATTTTGTCGGAAATTCTTCTTTTTTTTTGTAAAAAATTAACTTTTTATCCAAGTTTCATATTTTTCATTTGATAATTCGTCATATTGTTTTGAAAATTCAATAATTTAGTTTTTAAAAAATCAACTATTTAGTAGAAAATTAGTTATTTTATAATTTAAAATTCTTTTTTTCAACTAAGAGTTTAATTATTCCATTTTAGGTTCGAAATATACCTTTCTTAGCTTGGAAATTCTATAATACCCGGATTAACTGTCACATAAAATTGAATTAGGCACATTTCAACAGTTACTTTGAAAATCACTTTTTTTAAAATTTTATTTATTTTTGATTTTATACTTAAAAACAAAATATAATTAGTATAAACGTAAAATCGGATTTTATCTAAAGGATTACGTTACTTTCGGGAGAGATGGCGGGGGTAAAAAATCGCCTAAAATTGGTAATGCAGTTTATGGATGATCACTTACTTGGTTGTTTTTGTTCCCGAGAGAGGATAAATTGAGTAAACTCTTCAAAATCTCGTCTCGATACTCGAGGCCAAACTTTTCCCCCTTTTCATGAGCAAACATATTCGCCAGTAATCGAAAACTAAGCATCTGGTTGGCCTGCAAAGAGTTTTCTTGAATGTGTCGTCTCAGAAATTGTATCAATTCTTCGTTACACAAGCCTTCGTTAGCTTCTTTCCGTAAAACGGCGAGCCGAGCTACATCAAGGGCCGGGAAAACGATATCATTTGGCCAATGTAAAAGACTTTTCAGAACATCTATCGCTCCGGAAATTACACTTTCATCTCCTGCAAGTTTCACTGCTGATTCCAACTTCTCGTCCAGTATTCGCTGCAAGCTGTCTCGTTTCGCATTAAACTCCCGTAGTTTTTCTGGAGCATTAATTTAGCATTTAATCAAAGAAATAAATTCAGCTGACCTTATAGTAGTTGTCCTCCAAAAAATCAGATATCCTTAGAAAAAAATAGTTTTTCTATGATTTTAAGAATCTAAATATTATAATTAATGTAATTTCAAATAGAAAACATTTTCTTCATGAAAAATGTTAAAATTCACACAAAAAAAAACAATAATTTTAACTATGGTTTTTGCAATTGAATTTTTTCTGACCGTCGCTTCTTACCAATTTTGGAAAAAAGATTGCATTTTAATAAATGACAGCCCATTTTTTCCGGTGAAAAAATTCACTATAACTCTACTCTTTCCAATTTTGAAAGTAAATTTTTCTGTGGCTGAAATCGTGAAAACAATTGTTTGTTAAGAAAAAATTTTTAAAGCAACGGCCAAAAAAATTCAATTGCAAAAAACATAGTTAAAATTAATGTTTTTTATGTGTGAATTTTAATATTTTTCATACAAAATAATGGTTTTTTCTTATTTGAAATGAGATCAGTTATAATATTTTTATTCTTAACCCTCTTACCGTACACTTCATTCCAGCACCCATTCACCGTACACAGGTGCAAATTGGGATTTCGCGATTTCAGCAGCTGATTTAAAGATTAAGAAATGTTCAAAACATATCGAAAGACATGTATTTTTGGTCTGAAATTTTTCGCAGAATACAATGCTGTAATTGAAATTAACAAAAAAATACATTTTTCTATAAAAAATTGTTTTAAGCAAGGTATGTTTTAAAAAATAATTTTTTCTTTTAAAAAATCGTATTTTTTGCATTTTAATCAAATTCAACGGAACTAACTCGATTTATCAGCTAAAACATTGTTTTTTTTTTAAGAAAAAAAAATATAAAAGTAATGTAATTATACTAAGTATTTTTCCCATGCCCCCGAAGCTACTATATTTCCAAAGAGGGAATTTTGTGCTTTCAGAGTGGACAAGTAAGAGTAAATATATTAAATAACAAGAAAATACAATAAAGCCATTTATTTATCATAAAAATTATGTCAATACTTAAAAAATACAAGGAGATACTTAGTTCTCGGCAAAACGCTCGCATTCAGTGCATACAGGTGCACGATGGTCGTCAGACATTTTGCGCATGCAGTTCGGGCACCTCATGAAGAATTTGAAAACATTTTATCTGTCGGCAAATAGAAATAAAAATTGAAAAAATACAGATTTTGAGGAACTTTCATAAAAACTTTGTGATTATATGTTCCACATATTTTACAAAAATAGTTTTCTTACCACAAAGAATATTGCAATTTTTCCAAGTTTTTTGATACAAATTCCAATTTTTACAATGTGATGAGCAATTTTTTTAGCTTCATGCTTATAAGCTGTTGTGACACGGTGGAAAAATAGCTTCAAAATGAGCCCAAGAACATTGAAAAGTGTTGATTATTTCGAAAGTTACTGATCATTTCATAAAAATTGAAATTTATACTATTCTTGCAATAACTACTTACAAAGTAGACCAATTGGCTTCATCCTAGGCTCACTTTATACAGAATTTGGAAAGCAATCAACCCCATGAAGAGAATTTTTTTTATCTCTGGCATTATTGAAATTAAGAGAACTTAATCAGTCATGAAAAAATAGGTGTGCGAAAATTTTTGACCGGCAGTGTATATTTAAAATACACGGTATGCCGTTGAATTTTATATTAAGCCGATCAAAATATGCTGTATAAAAAATCATTAAATTACCTATTCATTTATCAACTTACCTTGATTATCAGATACTCCGAATAAATTTTCATCGTCACTGTCCTCGAAAAATTGCTCCTCTTCCGAATCCGACAGAGATGCTGTCACATCTTTCGCACTTCGGAGATTATAAACTAGGGCACTCATTCTGAGACGGCAACGATGCTGCACACACACAAGAAACACTTGTGCAAATATGCACTCACTCGAAATTTAGTACCTACTTCGGCAGCCAAGTCACAAATGAACGCGGACTCAACGACAGTAGATGTTAGAGAGGTGCCGCATGTTTGTCGTAGTGGGGGTATACCTCGGAAAAGTGACAGCGAAAAATTCCAGCAACTTGAACATTTTTTTGGTGCAGATTCACACCAGTGTACGTCGAGAGGGTTAAAATCATAGAAAAACTATTTTTTTTTTTAGATATCAGACTTTTGGCAAGACTTTGGCAAGACCTTAATCATTAAATCAAGGTCGTGAGTTTTCAGACAATTTTAAAGTTGCGAGTTACCCAGTATCGCTGCGAGATTAGCTTGCTCTAGTTTTAAATAAGTAGTTCGGGGTATGTAAGCGGGACCAACAGAAGAATTGGACGAGCTAGCAGTCGGAGATTTAGCCGGATGGGTACTTGGGACCTCGGACGAATTAGGAATATATCTACTTCCGCCTGTAAACGGATCTGCATACTGAGCATTCGTATTTGCCACCGGCGCACCTTGAGAATTCTTGACTATGAAATTAGCCACCTGCAATGAAAAGGGAAGTTTAGAGACTTTTCCAAACCTTATTTTGTACATTAGATTAGGGCGGCCATTTTCATCGATGAGAAAAAAATTCCGGTCATGTACCAGTTCGCAAAAAATGTTCACGGTCATTGAAATTTAAAAATTCCAACATTCAAGATAATCAAAACTAATCTTTAAATTAAAACACTCAAAGTGGAACTCTTGAATTTTAAAGTTTTTAAAATGAAGCTCAACCAAATTTTATTTTAAAATTTCGTGTTGAAACGTTAAATAATTAAAAAGTCTAAAATGAAAGTTTTTATTATTTTATAATTAAACAACTTTAAATTAAATGTCGTTAAACTTCAAAACTGCGAATTTTAAACTTTCCAAAATCAAACAAATTAAATGTTTTTTTTTCAGTATAAATCCACGCCATAATTTTTAATGCTCTAATTTGAAGTTAAATTATTTTGATTCTAAGTCATTTTAAATCAATAATTTTTTAATTTTTATTTCTACATTGAAATAAGACATTTTCACTTACAAATAAAAAATGGAATCAACAAAATTTTAAAGATCAAAGTTTAAATTACAACTGAAATTTTAACGTTATACGGCTTTTTGAAAAAATTGAATTCCAAATCGTACGGGTTTTAATATTTGACTTAGGGATCGTACTTAAATTATCTAATAATTTTAAAAAAGAAAACTGGTTAGTTAAAAACGAAACTTTCTAATGATTTTTAAAAAAGTCAGGGAATTTTATTGGCCCGGGAAAAGTCAGAGATAGAAAAATAAGAATCTTGAATAAGTCATGGAATTTTTATAACTTTAAATAACTGTCGAGAAGAATAAATTGGAATTTTTTCAATTTTTATTTGAAATTGCTTTATTTTCTTTATAAAAGATTCTCTCTTAAAAATTTTACGAGTTTAAGATTCTTGTTTTTGAATATTAATGGTCAGCGTAAATGAAGAATTGGTCAAGGAAAAATGGGGGAATTTTTTTAATGCAGTTTTGCGGTATCCCTCATATAATATTGTTGGTGATAATTTATTTAGCTTGTATTTATGTTTATATTTCTTTTTTTCAATTTCTTCCTCCTGCAGATTATTTTTTTAGTTATAAATTTTATTATTTGTTTGGGAATTTAGCAACTTTGTTAAAAAGTTATCATTTTTGGTTGAAAATTCAACTATTTCGTAGAAAATTAACTTTTTAATTAAAATTCATATTCTGGTGTTGAAAAGTCAACTAAAATCTTGTTTAGATACAAAAATTGAACTAGTTTTTGAAAATTTTTCTTTTTGGTTTAAAAATGAATCTGTTTTAGTAGAAATTTCATCGTTCTTGGATAAAAATGCAACATTCAACAATTTTGTTAAAAATTCTCCTTTTTTATTGAAAATTCAACTGTTTTGTTAAATATTCGTTTTTTATATTAAAAATGCAAGTATATTTGTAAAAAATTTACTTAGTCTTTAAAACTCATATTGCAATATTGAAAAGTAAAACTAAAATCTTGTTTGGATGAAAATTCAAATTTTTGTTGTTGAAAATCGGTCTTTTTGATTTAAAGATTCAACTGTTGTAGCAGAAATTTGATCTTTTTTTTTTATAAAAATCAATTGTTTGGTTGAAAAATAATGTTATTTGCTTGAGGATTTAAATATTTTGGTTGAACCACTACCTTAAGAAATCTTTTTTTTTTAAATTGAAAATTCATATTTTTGTTGAAAATTCATCTATTTGGTTTAAAGCCAACTATTTTGTTGGAAACTGACCTATTTTAATTGAAAATTCAACTGCGCGGATAAAAGTTGAACCACTTTCTAGAATTTTTTTTTAATAAAGGTTTAACTCTTTGGTTGAAAATTTAACTATTTAGTTGAAAAGTAATTTTTTGCTGAAAATTCATATTTTTAGGTTGAAAATTCCATTTTCATGACTGCAAAATTTATTTGTTGAAAATTGGTCTTTTCGGTTCTGAAATTCATTTTTTTTATATGAAATTTCATTTTTTGTTCGTTGAGAAATCAACTATTAAACTTTTTTGTTGAGAATTCATCTTTTTATGTTCAAAATTCAAGTAATTTGTTAAAAAAAAATCATATTTTATGGTAAAAGTCATTTTTTTTTGTTTAAAATAAATTTGAAACTTTTAAATTCGTATCTTAAATATGGTTTTATTCCGTTTATGTGGAAAATTATGCCAAAATTCCTATGTTAAAAATAATATGAGATTAAAATGCTGGTATTTGAATATTAATGGTCAGGGAAAATAATAAATATTTATAATATTTCATTATTTTTGGGATCCATTTTGTTACGGTATGGATTAAAAATTGAACATTTCAGACTGAAACAAGATTTGAAGAGGATTTGACATTGAATAAAAACGTTTAATTATGAATCGATCAATTTGAACTTATTTTATAATTGAACAAATTTATAAAATGTCAATTGAATGAATATTAATTTTCCATAACACTATTTGCCAATTGCCACCTGTTTACGAAAAAATCGACTATTAAAATTTTTTTGTATGGATTGAAATGCTTATCTATTAAATTTTTATGTAAAATTATATAAATATAAAATTTCTTACACTAGGTTTTACATAATACAAAATTCGCTGTTTTCTCCATTTTCAAGAGTGAAAAATTAACAATGGAGTTTTTAACAGTCGAAAATTGAAAAGCAAATTTTCAACTGTTGAAAGTTCAGTTCAGTTTTCGATCCGCATTTTTTTAAAGTACTCTCAATAGATAATTTATGAGATTTAAGAAAATATCCCAACTCTGATAATAACCTTGTAATTCTTCAAAACTTTTTTTAAAAATGTTTCAAATTGAAAATATACGCTTGAAAATGAAGACCCAAAATAGAAATTTTGCTGAATTAAAAGGTTTTAGAATTCGGCATTTAAACTGAACGGTTTTGTAATTGAAAAGATAAAAACTTAAATTCAACATTGAAAAGAAAGTTAAAATCAAATTTATTTTAAATTGCATTATGATTGGATAGATTTTTCTTCTCAAAATGGGTAACATTCCCGGTCAAAAAATGAATGCACCATCAGTTTTCGGGGGTTTTCTGCCTCAGAAATTCCCAGTTTTCCGGTCCAGCGGATACTCTAACTAAAGGTAGAAAATTGTAGTACCTGGTCTAAAAATAATTGACTGAGGCCATTATCATGAATAAACTTTTGAGAAACATGCCAAGGATCTTGGCCAATATTGTAGGGTAGTTTTAAAGGTGGAGATCCCTCTTCGATGTCAACAGCGAAAACGTAATCGTACTCGATACCATTGTAAAGTTGCTTTCCCGAAGTTTCTGTTGTGCCACCTGTTGCTCCCATAACGTCTCCAATCTTTTGCCATTGTTGCTGAGTTTGAGACCAACTGTACGCTACTACGCCATTACCCTCTCTGACCATTTTTGTTTGACCATCCTTTTGACCTGGTGTTTGTAAGGCGCTCGCGTCTGGCAATCTATCATAAGAAAATTATTCAGGATTTATTTTAATATTCTAGTCAGTCAGGTTCTCTTATCATTTTTCTAATTGGAGCTTCAAAATACCGTAGTTGATTTAATTTCAGTTTGAGACTATCATATTTTCACTTGAACATTAAGAACCATCAATCATATTTGACTTTCAACAAAACTAAAATTCTTTTAACTTAAATACGGTGCAATTCTGAAATAGAGAGAAAGAGAGAGGGAAGATTTCTGATCTACTTCGGACAGCGAAGTCCCACTGTAGTTTTTTGTAATTTCAAACTGCAAAGTGTTGAGGTGAGCATAGTGAAAACTGTGTTTTTCATGGAAAATTAATTAATTTTTTATGAAAGTAAGTAATTTTCTGTTAAATAACTACTTCGTAGGTCTGGTTATGAAACTGCGCAATGCGTTATGCGCTATACGCAAAAGTGCATGCTTCCCACTTGAATTGTTGACGTGATGTGTTTTGGCGCAAAATTAATGTGCTTTTGGATGCTGTTGTCTCCGAATGATTTAATCTAGTATCTGTAACGATTATTAAGGAGGTGCATTACGGACAAGCAATCTCAAAAGTTGCCTACCTTTGAAATGATTGATAAAATCGATAAAAAAATATCTATTATTAATTTCTTTAAATCTTGATGGAGGCTTCTAGGCACACTACAGAAAAAAATAATTCAGGTTAAAATAGTTTATTTAACAGAAGCGGGCAAAAATTTTAAGTACTTAAGCAGGAAAGATGTTTATTTTAACGTATAATAAGCAACTTTCTTCCTCATTTATAAAGATGAATTTTCAAATGAAATGATAAATCTTTAACTGTAACAGTTTATTTTTTAAACAAAAAGATGAATTTTCAACCAAGAATATTAATTGTCACCAAAGAATTCAAGAAAATACATGAATTTTCAAATAAAAATAAAAAATAAAGTGTGAACCAACAATTGAATAGTTAAGTTTTCAGTTAAAAATTGATGTTAAACCAAAGAGATGGATTTTTAACTGAAAGAATGTAATTTTCAATTGGAATAGTTGCATTTTTCGGTAAAATAAATAAGTAATTTGCAACAAAAACAAAATGAATTTAAAAATAAAAATAGTTACGTTTTCAAAACAGTAACGAATTTTCATCTGGAATAGTTGAATTTGAAACAAAGAACATTAATTTTCAATTAAAGTTACGATTTTTTAACAAAATAGTTAAACTTGCAACTGGAATAGTTAAATTTTTAGTAAAACAAAATAAGTTTTAACAGAAGAAAAAAATGAATTTTCAAAAAAATTGCTCATTTTTCAATCGTCCATTTTATCGTCGAAAAAAATTCATAGTTTAAAAAATTTGTTCAAGTTTATCATAATAGAAATATTTTTTGATAACTACATATTTCACAGTTCAAAATGCTCTCAAAATAGTGGAAATACGTAGGGAAATAGGGTTTACAAAACACCTCAACGAAAAAAAAAGGACAAATTTTTTTAGAAGACATTTGAATTATCCTCAAAAAAGGTGAATTTTCACCTACAAAGATCAATTTTCAACGAAATGGAAGAATTTTCAAACAAAAAAGATTAATATTCAATCACTATAGTATGCATTTGTAACCAAATAGTTCAATTTTTAAACCAAAAAGTCGATTTATTTAGAAGAAAGTTTAATGATTAACCTGACAAGATAAATTTTTAACAAAAAAGTTCATTTTCAACCAAGTAGTATGAACTTTTAACTAAAAAGTAGCATTTACAACCAAATAGTAGCAATTTCATCCAGAAGATACGAATTTTCATTAAAATAGTTAAATCCTTAACCAGATAGACGATTTTTTTAGAAGGCAGTTGTACTTTTGATAAAAAAAAGTTCATTTTCAAACACAAACTGTAATTTTCAACCACAAGCTGTAATTTTCAACCAAAAAACGTGATTTTTCTACCATAAAATATGAATTTTCTATTCAGACAAAATATTTGAAATTCTAACCAAAAATAATTTATTTTTAACCAAAAACTGTTTGAATTTCTCTTCGGGTTCTATTAATTCAGTTCGTATTTAAACGTGAAAGGGGAGAAAAAAGGGAAGTTTATATTGGCTTTTCTTACGGTAGAAATATTTATTCAGCTATGTTAACCATTAAGAACGTTTTATTATCTTCTGGTGCTCAAATTCAAAACATTATTTTATAAACTTTAGAAATGTTTATTAAAAATTGAACAGAATTCACGTCTTTTTCCCAGTCTGAAAAATTTCCGGTCAAGTTTTTCAATGTTCCCGATCAATTAAAAGTAAAATCTTCATATTTGTCACAAAACTAAAAAATTTCTTTTAATTTATCACGTGCATTCTAAACATGCTTTAACACAACAGAGATAAAAATTTCAAAAAAACTGCATTTTGAAACAATTACTTGAATTTTTCACTAAAAAATATCGATTTTTAACAAAAATGTAAAAGTTAATCTTTCGGTTAAAAAAATTAAAATAGTTGAATTTTAAGACAAGATTATAAATTTTCAACAAAAATGATAAATATTTAACTGAAATTCTTGAATTTTCAACCGCAAAGATGAATTTTCAAACTACAAGATTATTTTTGAAACAAAAAAGATTAATTAACCCTTAAACGGCCAAAACGCCACTACCGGTACACTGCTTTTCAACGGCCAATAACTAAGACTATTCGACACTAGAAAAAATTGAGACACATATGTTTTTATTGCTTAAGATCTCCTCTTTCCGACGGTGCCAATGGAATTCCTCAAAAAATTTATTTATTATCCCAAAATGCAATTTAAACAAAAAAAAACGTGATTTTTCGTGCCTATTTTTTTTTGTGAACCATTTTCCAAAGCTT